>NC_089788.1:73585219-73885219 GCF_040412425.1 Macrobrachium rosenbergii | reverse complement strand
GAGAGAGAGAGAGAGAGAGGAGGCTGATAGATAGCTGGTTGTGTCTATAGCAAACTTGTACATACGCAATACGTGTAATTTCGGTACAGATTCGGAGTACAGCCTGTAATAGTCAAGGTACATGCAGACTTTTGTTATATTCTCTCTCTCTCTCTCTCTCACCGTGGTGTGGTTTCCGTGAATATTTGATATTCCTCGTGACGGAGGAAGTCCCAAGTGACTGGCTTACCTTTGTGTTCGTTTACAGAGATACGCAAAAAGCCGCAGTAACACACTCGTTCATTTTCAAAGGATCAATAAACCAGTAGCACAAAGGTATTAGGATAACTTTTCATGTTACTCGTTTAATTTTCTTAATTGTTATGGACGGAATGCATTTAAATAAGTTTTTTTCCGCATACGCATCACACTGGATTATCTTAGACCGACGCTGTATTTTCCTTCCGTAATTTAAAGCTGTTTTCGCATTTCAAATGTCCTACAACGCAACTACTGAATTATCTACAAACAGATTCGATAAATAACTGAGCATTTTAATTAGACGCTGATCCACAACTCATCTTTATTATCCATGTCCCGGATGTTCCATTATAACTCGTAGCCCCCTGGCGGTTCGCCCGGGAGTCACAAAGAAACCGTTTTTGTGACGTTTGAATATCTTAACGTACAAGTTATTAAAATTATTATCGAACGTAGACTATGAATTAACCTTGACAATTGAGTTTGCATGCTATTGAACTCGAGTAGGATGGACACTGATATTTAATTATCTAATGGGAATTTTGGTTATAACAATGCAACTTGAAGTTAAAATACTTTTTATCTAAATGCGTCGTCTACGTATCACTGCCAGACAATATCGAATCGTCCATCATTATTATTCATTAGCTTCGTAACACAAGTCATTATTGGGTCGAAACAATTAACAGCACGGTGACTGGAGACCTCAAAACTTAATGGATATATGACATATCTCCGTAATTATTATAATAATTCTTATTCTTGCCTCCAACCATTTCCTACCTCGTAATAGAATGGCCAAACCTGATCTGGTGTCTGAGAATCCAGTTGAATCATTAGTTCATGTAAACTTACATAGCTCTCTCTCTCTCTCTCTCTCTCTCTCTCTCTCTCTCTCTCTCTCTCTCTCTCTCTCTCTCTCTCTCTCTCTCTCTCTCTCTGTGAAATAGTTGCTACTACCGATCGTGTATGAGAATGCAGTCCTCAGGTAGCCTGAGATATGTTTAGACGTCACCAAAAGGAAGATGGCTTACACAGCTATTGTTTGATGAAATATCTTCCCTGTACTTGAAACGTTTCTTATATTTTTACAGTTTTGACAAGAACTGTCACTAATCAACGGTCTAATTTTAGTTTTTTTCGCAGGAATAACTGTAAGGCTTATCCGGTAATGGTGAAAATACAGTAAGATATTTCGTGGTTTTTTCCGTGCTGTTAGGCCTATGTCATGCTCCCCTAATCTTTAACTTATACCTAGGCAGTGTGACTATGGTGCTCCTTTTATATTAAGCATTTCATTGACGGGAATTATTTTCATGTCAAGGTTTATGCACTAAATAATAATAATAATAATAATAATAATAATAATAGGTACCACTCACTTACCTGAAAATAAGCAATCATCAATCCGCCTATCTTCATATTTTCCTCAGACTCTGCGTTCTTACCTTGCGTCCATATTCCTAGGTTTAAGTTTTATTTTGATCTATTTTTCAACTTAGGATTCCTAAAGTAAGTGAAACTATTTAAACAATTCATCTCAAAAGCTTCGTCATTTTAGTTTTCTGTAAAAGAAAATTATTGTGCCGGCTTTGTCTGTCCGCCCGCACTTTTTTCTGTCCACACTTTTTCTGTCCGCCCTCATATCTTAAAAACTGCTGAGGCTAGAGGTCTGAAAATTGGTATGTTGATCATCCACCCTCCAGTCTTCAAACATACAAAATTGCAACCCTCTAGCCATAGTTGTTTTTATTTTATTTAAGGTTAAAGTTAGCCATAATCGTGCTTCTGGCAACGATAGAGTCATGGTTAAACTTTCATGGGCCGCGGCTCAAACAACATTATACCGAGACCACCGATTTTACGCTGTAGCGACTGTATAGAAAACTCGATTGCTCTGAAGGAAGCTTCGGCGCATTTTTTACTTTGTTTTTGACATTAATTTGGTGACAGGGGTTATTTTCGAAGGCTCATTTTTTGGCCCACATTTTCCCCATCATGGTGTCTCCATATATTTTCCAGTTACCTTTTACATGTTTCTAGAATACTTTTCCTTCCTGTTACCTGTAAGCAATTAGAAAATCAAAAAGCCCTTACTTCCAAGTTACCATGATCGCACGAAACATTGATATAGCAGCAGCTGATTTAATGTTTACGAACCAAAATTCGCAAGAAAGAAATTTCTATCCCCAGCCAATAGGCCTATTGCATATACTCCAAAATCATTTTTTAACATATGCCATGCTGCCTCATTGTAACGTGAATATGTCACTTTTATCATGAAGATCATGGTGAATTTCCGTATGAAATTTTAGAATGTTTTGATATATTTGTCCACCAACAAATGTGAAATCTGCTAAGACAATTAGGACAGGGCTATTTCCATTTTCGATAGTGCCACCAGTAATGCTGATTAAATACAGGACATTAGGACACCAAGATATTAAAGTAAAACGATCATTGCAGTTCACTAAATGCTAGGATATAAAAACGTCTATTTCATTTATATGTTTTTATTTATACTTCTAGTTTTTTTTTCTTGGACCTCTCTCCAGATCCCCACATCTTGTTAATTTTTGGGGTAACTTATAGGCTAATGTGTGTATATAGGCCTTTTCTCAATATCTTTCCTGAATTTTGGCTCATTTAATCTATATTTGTCCGTTATTCTTAGTGTAATTATACTTTCTGTGGCATATTTTCGTTGGCCATTTGCAACAGATTTTATAACTGAAGTATTGATCGATTATAGAAAGCTATTTGCCCAAACTTCCATTTTCATTAGTATCCCATTTAAAAATAAAAGAAAATGTACGTTTCTCGAAAATACATAAGCTCGAAAATATTAACCTTTATTTATTTTATAAAATATCTTTTATTATTTAAAAAACGTATTGAAAAATATACCAAGGCTTAGCGAAATACCTATTTTATAGAATGATATTTTTTATTATTGATTTTCATCTTTTCGGGCGTAGCATCACTTCCTGCGACACCAAACGCATTGCGAAGAGAGACCCGATGATGTACGATAATTACCTTATACGTACTATTAGGGCAGCTTCTGCTTTAGCTATTTGGGTCAGGAGGAATTAAATAAAGGGGTAATAAATTTAAGCTTGCTGTAAGATTTATCAATATTTATGAGCGATGGTTAGGTTTATGTGAAGATATATTCACTGTAGATAAAGAAATATACGAGACCAGTTCTTGACACCCTTGTACGACACCTCGTTCGGAAACGTACGACCTCGCCATATTGAAAACCAGGGTTCCCATAATGCTAAGTTAGAGCGCGGGAAACCTGTCGACGCCATCAACGTTCCCGCGTTGTCCCCTTCTCTCTCTCATCTCCTTTCGCAATTGTGTTCATTTCGGTGCTCCGTGCACGCCCACCACACGGGAGCGCCCACTGCCGGCGTATGGCGCCCCAATGTCGGTCAACGACTACGAGAAGATCGAGAAAATAGGAGAGGGGACCTATGGCGTTGTTTACAAAGCTCAGGACCGGATCACTCGCAGGATCGTCGCCCTCAAGAAGATACGACTGGAGAAGTGAGTTGCTCCTGGGGGACCGTATCTGACGTCGGTGAGACGTCGGTTTCTTTTTCGTTGTCGCGTTTATTCCTTGTATATTTGAGCGGGAGGTCGGCCTTTTCGTCGGGTGCGGTGGCTGTGGGGAGGAAAGGGGGCTTATTTTTTTCTGTTTTAAAGGAGTGCGGGGTGAGGTTGTTGAACCGCACTCCCTGGAAAGAGAGAAGGAAGAAAGGAAAAAAAAAAAGAAGGCCGTATACCTCGTGGTGCCCTAAGTAAACAACGTCCTCAGGACTCCTGTTTGCAGCGGCCACCCGTCACTCTCGGTTGGTAGCGTTTTAATTGCATTCGTTTTCCTCAGGGAGGAGTTTTGTGCATGACGTAACCGTTGTGGTGCTTTGGCGTGGTTTTCTAATTGGCGTCATTACTCGGGAGAGCCTTGCTGGGTTTTGGGCAGGGAAGGGCCACCCCTAATTTGACTCCGGTAACCGAAAGAAGTCTAGAATATTTATTAGGCCTTGATTTTAACTGCTCTGGATTCTCCAGACCAGGCCTACGGCATTTTTAAGAACCTGAGACCCCCTTCTACCCACGTCGCCAGTTCGTTGTGTACTGTAGCCTTTGTTAACCTTTGTTTGGTTAGAGTTCTTGGTTAAGTAACGTTGATATCCATGTGTTAGGGGCCGTTTGTGTTGTAGAAATTCCTCCTTAGTATTTTCACAAAGGTTTACCCCAAGGTTGAACTCTTAGCTTAGGGTATACAAAGAATGTGTTAAGCTGAATTTGGTTGGTTGGTGTTGGCTTAGAAAATGTCAGGTATTAGAGAGGATGAAAGGTTTGGGTGCTTTTAAAGTAATCTTTATTGGTGTATGGGGGCTCGAAATCTAGAATACATTCTCAGAGGCTAAATTTGACGTAAACTTGCTTACATTATAGAAATAGTGTGTTCTAGGATATGGCCTTACCTATCAAAACTGTTTTAATATTTTGTAGCAAAATGATTCATACAGTGAACTCATTCTTGAAAAAACTGGAAAGAAACGCCCGATTAGGCTCGACATAACCTCGGTTTATGGTAAAACCTAAAGCCCTGTTCATAATTTAAATCTGGTTAGAGTAATAACTGGTCATAAATTGGATTTTTTTTAAAGACCTTTAACATGCATAATATGAAAACCATGTTGAAAATATTGCAGACTTATTGTTCCAGATAATTACTTTGTTTCAATTTTTTAATTGTTGGGATGGTACGAAACACGACGTTCATTGAGCGGTTCTGTTATTAAAGTAAAATTTTACCCTAAATTTTTAAATTCTGGGTAAGGATAGTTTGTTTTCTATTGTGGGCATTTTGTTGCAATTCCAATATACCACTATGCTGCATGGTCAACTTTTGGCCACATGGCAGGTCTTTTAATGGCTAGGTGGTAAAGGAATTAATATAAGCGAGCTATTATACCTATAATATTTAGTATAATATGATTAGCAAAAGCCCAAAACAATTTAGATCGGTGATATGTGCAAAATGTTTCATATAGGCTTTGATTGTTGCCCAAGTGAGTATTCATGATTTGGTGAGTTCCAAGGAATAGCACCACACATTGTTTATTCATAAAGTTTTGTGACAAAATATGGAAAAGTGTGTATACGGTGCAGTACGGGTGAGATCACTAGGAAAAATATACTGAAATGGAGAGACGTATCGTTTTTGCGTTTTCGTCAATCCCCAAAGGGTTTGGTACTAAACATTGTACCCCGCCGAGTTTTTTCAGCATAAAAACAACAAAAGAGGGGAAATTTCTCATTTCATGAAAATTTTCACATTACCTGTACACCCTTTCCTATATTGTTTGGTCAAAAATTTTTATTATTAAACTATGTCTGGAGCACTTCCTTAGAATACCAATAATTTTTTAAACTAGAGGTAATCGTAAACAGTACTGTTAAGCTTCTTATAAAGTACATTCTGTGTTAGGTAAAAAAAAATTTTTTTTTAATATTTAGGGTTAATTGCTAAGGAAAATGGGTCGCCCTGCCACAGATATTACTGTTTAGTCCTTGTAAGGGTAGAGCACGATTGGTAGGGGTCTTAACTTGTATATACTAAGATGCCAAGCTATTCAAGAATGGACAAAAGGCCAGGTTAAAATAAAATTTGGTAAATTTTTACTTTGCTTTGCAGTAATTGTGTTTATCAGCCTCATTTTGCAGTAATTCTTTTACTCCCAGCTTCACTGGCTTGAATGTTGATAAATAGACTCCTTTGTACTGTAATAGTAAATTTGGGAGTGGTTCTAGGACAAAGAAAAAAAACTTATCAAGAAATAGTATTGAAGTAAAAATCTCATTTTTAATGCAGTGCTAAGTTTTTATTTATTAGTATGGTAATAAGTATTTAAGAACATGGAGGTTTTCATTATCTTAGGTTTTCCTAAGGTATTGATTGATTTAGAGCATAATTTGTTTGTATGTGATGTATGGTGCTTGAAATTGCCGGTGGTTAATGTAGAATTTGTGTTAGCTCAACAGGTTAATTACCAGAGATGCCCCGTTGCACACACATACCTAAAGTAAATGTATTTTTTTGAAGTTATAAATTTATGAAGATGAACCCTATTCATGTGGAACAAACCTAGAGAGGAGGGCCCATTGACATGAAATTCAAGATTCCAAAGAATATGGTATCTATTAGAAAGTAAGAGGAGGTGAAGGGAGATACGGAAAGAAGGTATCTCACTTATTCAAAAAGAATAAATTTAACAAATGAATAAGTAGATAAAATGTGAGCAAGTTATTAAAATGCAAGGAGAATTGTGTTACAGCTGTAATTCTTGGTATCTTCACTTGATCTTTTGAAGTTCCAATTGTACGAAATCCTTAGGGAGACTTCCACTACCCAGCAGTCAAGAAGTGGCCCTCCACTAATGCGCAATTTAGATTACACAGTTAATTTAAATTTGTATGGAATCATATGAGAGAAAGCAGATGAAGCTTCCAGATATGAAGTGAATATCATAAAATGTCTTAAAGGTATAGCACAGTTACATTCAAATAAAGGAAAAGTATCAGTGAACTTTTATTTTACAGAAATAAACCCCATTCAGTGTTGTTTGGCAACGTAGCCAATAACAGGCATGTTCTTCATCATTTGGTTTCACTATAAGCCTGTTTACTCTACTTGTCAGTGTGTTGCTTTGCCAACACTAGTTGGGTAAAAGCTATACCAAATCAGATTTATTTCTGAACTAACCACGATCATATTCAGTTTTTATGGAAGATCTAAAAAAATTTTTTTTAAAAAACTTAGTCATGATGCATTGATTGATTTGCTCGTATAGTCAGTGGTTTCAGAATTTTAAATAGGAATCATTAAGGCTGTTTACGTCCCAGTTGTTTGTAAGACCTTGCATACACATATTCCCAATGAAAGAAAAACTAAATGGGATTGGTATTGTGAACCATATTGGTATCTGTTAACAAGGGTCTTTTCTCAAAAATCTGAAAAAAAAAAAAAACATTTAAAACTATAAGGAATTGCATATACAGCCTTTGATGAATTTTTTATAGAAAAATTAAGCATGCTATAATTGTGTAGATTGGAACCACTTCCACCTTGTATGGATAAGATTTATATTTAATGAATTTAAATACCAGTTTTAGGAACCAGTGATGAAAATTATTTTTTTCAATATTTACACTAAATATCACATTAAAGGCTCATTTATATACAAAAATATCCTTTTCGATATTGTAATATCACAGTTGACATTCTGTAGTTGAACTAATGCCACATCGTCATGATTTTTAAAATCAGTTTGATTAAATTTTGATGGGCTTCAAAATGAATAACATGAACTTTTCCTCATACACAAGGAAAATAATCATACTGCTCAAATAACTTTGTTTAGGTCCTTAAAGCAGATCATATGTTGGAACAAACATTTATTGGTCACAGTGTTACAAATAAGGCACAAATAAACCTATAAAATAGGAAATTCACACAGGATCTTAGTTATGCATAGACAAAGCACTTGACATATTAAAATTGTCAATTTTTTGTCAGATTTCCAAGTTCCCAACGAAATTTCAAGCAACAGCCAGGTGTTCTAGAGGTAATTATGTTTTGGGGGATAACTTTTTAGGAGAGGTTCCCCTGAAATGTGTTTTATGTGAAAGTAGCTTTGAGTGGATTATGTAGCATAACCAGTATAGTTATACATTCATTATTTAAAAAAGCCCCATTCCCATAAATGATCATAGGAAGAAACGCAGATGAATTTATACACAAAAATCTTATAGAGTTATCTTGAAATTTTCATCCTGTTCTTGTGGCTGTCCGTCAGCTGGGGGAATGCCATTCTATGTAGAGGGAAGAAGAGGAATCTCCATCCTGCCAAAATAATTGAGGCTTTCACTAGACTTTTTTTATTGTGCCCAAAAGCTGGTAGCCTAGGTGAATTTACAAATGGAATATGTTCATTCAAAGCAGTTGTTGATAAATTGCTGAAAAAGGCAATGTGAGATTTACGCCAATAATTTTTATGCATAATGAAGATATTGTGTGAACATTGTTTTATAGGTTCATTATTTCTCCTTGATTTGTATATTTCTCTATGTACTTGGGCTTTGCCATCCCTGTCCAAATTAATGTGTTGCAAAGTGAAATAATTGTAAAAATCAAAAAGAAAATCCAACTGTGAACATTCAAACTAGTTACAGTGTGTTTTCTGATTAAAATCCAACCACAGAGTACCCTGAGTGCTTTCATAGTGTCTAAAACAAGTGGCTGTGTTTAAAGGTTCTCTTCAGAACAGGTATGACTGGCTGATGCTAATAATTCCCCAGGCTCCCTGTGAGACAGTTACCTGGGATTGGGCTAAACCACTTTCTTTGTGTTGTGGTCTGGGAATGGGATAAATGGGTGTAAGTTCCAGTGGACTAACCCAGACAGCAGTCTCTAGGTCATCTGGCATTGATTCTGTTGATGCGCCCCATTACATTGAATAGGGCAGTGAAGGAAGATCACTGTCTCATGTCTGTGTTTACTGGAGGATTCTCACCTTCACATCGTAATTTTGAGTCTGGATCTGTTGGCCGATGAGCTCAGTTGCCAAGGGCAGGTTATAGGAAGAGTGTTCCTTCTGTTCCTGCACATAGTGGGAAGCTTTGAAGTTTGGGAATCATATTATTCAGATGAACCCTGATCATATGAAACAAACCCACAGACACCATTGACTTGAAATTCAAGCTTCCAGAGAATGTGGTGCTCATTAGAAAGAAAGAAAAGGTAAACACAAAAAGAAGAGATTCACCTAGTAAAAAGTAAAAATAAATTAATGCAGTAAACCCCCCCTAATTCTCGGGAGATGGGTATCACACACACACACCCTGTGAATAGCTAAAATCCGCGAATGCTTAAAACCCCTCTAAAAACACTTAGAACTGCCTATTTTGATATTTCAAAAAAAAAGTTTATCCCTGAGTATTAGTTTTATAAAAAAAAGTGCATTTAGTCATGAAAATACGTAATTAGTGAATATTTCTCTGAAAAACACCGCGAATAGTAAAATTCTCGGCAAATACTGTAGGCTATATACTGTATATGTACCATAGAGAAATCTGCGAATCTTGAGAACGCTAATAAGGGGGCCGGGTAGTGTAAACAGATGAAAAAAGTATATCAAAATGCAGGGAGAAAAGCATTTGGGTAGTAATGGATGGACTGGTTTGCTTCATTACAAAGGGATTGAGCAGTGAACTAAAACCATTTTCCATTTGTGCCTCCTTCTCCAAAAAAAATATAGCATTGGCACTGGACATCGGAAGTGAGGAAAGTTATTATGAGATCTAATAATGCAGGTTACCATTACTGAAATCAAAATTTTTGTAAAGTGACCACTTTTGTATAAGTAACCCAAAAACGATGAAACAAAAGCAGCGGTATTGTACAGTAGCGACAAGACGATGTTTGTTGCTTTGAGAAAATTGTTTTAGTGCTTAGTTAATTTTTTCATTGATGTTTTAGTGTGATTTAAGTACAGTAATTATCAGTGGAAATGCAAATTACTAGTTTTTATAAGTGTTGAGAGAAAAGAAAAGCATTACTATCACCTTCCTTACAGTTACTATAGGACACTCATAATCCCCGAAATTGTGAATTAATATATCTGCAATGCAGCTGTAGTCACCTTCCAGGGATGATTCCAGAATGCTTTAAAGTTGTACTACCATTTGGCTTATGATCCTTTAGTTATAATTAGTAACTTTACTTTTGAAAGTGCATACAGTTCATTGAAATTTCAACCTGAAATTTTATCTTGAATTCATTCATAACTTGAATGTGTTGTTTTATGTGTAATTGGCATGCAGTGCATGGCAGTTGTACAGCATACATTCATTGGCGTGTTCAGTGTTAGCAGAACTTACTTGGTCAGTAAATGTAGTTACATTTTTTAGGTGGTTTACAGTATAGACCAGTGTAAATTTATCTGAAAATTTTAATATTTTTATATGAAAACTATGGTCTCGAAGGTTTTCTCATTTCTTCCATTTCTGTTAATCCATCAAAGCTGTTATCTTGAATGAGGCCAGTTAGTTAATGTCAATTTGTAACTACCATTTCATGTTGCTTATGATGAGTTAATCACTTGAATATTTGTAGGTTCAGGGTGTAGTGCTGGTGCCACTGTGGGTCATGTTGGAGCTTTTAACAGTGACACCCCTCACTCTTGTTTGGTTAAGAATTTACCAAGGTAATAGGCCATAATCATAAGAATCTTGAGTATTAGTTGAATTGCACAATTGAATCAGTTTGTTTCTAACTACCATTTCTCAGTTTCCTCATGCAGGTGGCACAGTTCCGTGGCTCTTCAACGAGGTAACTGGAGCTGTGCTTAGCGTGTTACAAAAGCTATCACAGTCCTAGTTACCTAGTGGAGGAGTCAGCAGTCATCGAAGTCGGTGCCGCAGTCTTCCGAATAGTCACGTTTCATTTGTTTTTCTGTTCACTGATGTCTTCAGTTCTTAGTGAATAAGAAGTGTATGAGTGCATTTACGGTGATGTAATGAATAGGTAATGAAATGATGTAAAAGGTAATGCAGGGTATATTTAATAAAGCTAGTAAATTGCATACTGTTACAGTAAAGTTTCCATCCTCAAGACTTGACATTAAATAGAATCAGGAAGTTAAACTTTGTTGCATTATCTTTCTACCTCTTGTTTTCATGTCTGTGGTTCAAACCTTACTGTTGACAGTGCTGCAATTCAAGGCGCTGTGGTTGGGTAGCACGCTGGCTGCTGTGGTGGATATGTGGACTTGGTCATAGCACCACAGGATTCAGCATAATACTCAATAATAAGCAACGGAGCCTAAGAATAGGTCTTATGTTAGTGACAGTAACACTAAGATGATTTGAGTTTTAGTGCAACATCTTTTTAAAGCATTATTTTGTTAGGAATAATGATGAATTAGCTTTAAAAGGAGGAATTACTAATCTGTTCAAGTTACAATGGACTAACCATTAATTTCAAAAATTGTCTGTTAGAAATTGGTTTGGGTCTTAAAATTTTAATATTGCATTGTGAACTTAACCTGTTTACATGTTTTAAGCATCATATGTAGGGAATATTGATTAAATTGACTTGAAAAGGAGGAATTACTAATAATCTGTTTGTTACAATGGGCTGACCACCTGATCTCAAAAATTTTGTTCAAGAATTTATTGTGGGTTCTAAATTTTGTTCTCCATTGTGAACTTAACCTGTTCAATGGCAAGACTTGTCTTTATGATGAACCATGTAATAAATGCAGCTTGAATTGATTAAAATTCTTGTTGATTAGGCAACAGTTCTACCTGCAGTACAGTGTATGCCATTTTTAGTTATTTTTCTCAAAAGTAATTATTTTGGTTCTCATCGCTTCTCTTTTGCTTGTTTGGGAAGTTAATGTATTGGTTTATATGGTTTTTCACTTGGGTTTAGCTGCTCGTAATAAATGGAAAGAAATGATAATGTTTATATGGTTTTTCGCTTGGGTTTACCTGCTCGTAATAAATGGAAAGAAATTATAATGTATGTCAAATTGAGAAAAGTGAAAGTGCCAATGAGCATGATGTTGCATATTGCCAATCTGGGAAGTCTAGCAAGTGCATACTCCTTCACAAACCAGTCAGTAACCCTTTGCGCAAACAGTACAGTACATCACTGTACGTCCCCAGATCTCGGATTTCATGACTGCATTACACTGACAGATTTTATTGCTATTGATAGATGGTAAAATTCTAATTGAAATAACCACTACCATGAGTTGAGTCTCCTGTCTGATAGGATCCCATTTTGGACTAGAGAGAATTTGCTGTCTTGTTGGGTGACTGATGCATATTAGTTGGAAGTCATCCAAAATTTAGGTTCTCCAAATGAAATTTGTTGATTTAGGCTATGGTACTTCATATCCAAGTGATAGGTTAGTTTGTCAGAGGAAGTTTTAAGGAACACTGAATTGGTCAGAGAAAGAATTTTCCATTTGATATCCTGTGAATATTTGGAATATGTTCCATTCAACAACATGTAAGAGGAGAGACGAATTAGTTCAGTTGGTGTGTGGTTGAAATATTGTACAGTAAATACTTGTGCAGTATCGTTAAGAAAAAGCCTTTGTAGAAAAATAAAGTGGACATAAAAGCCAGGAGCTGTGCTAAGAGGACCCTAGTGAAGGTTGAAAACTCATTTATATTAGTTGAAAAATTTTTCTACAATGACTTTCTAAACCATCCAAGACAAGGCTTTGCACTTTTCTCACTAGACTAGGTAATGTCACTGTAAGGGTGTTGCTCATGACAAAATTTGTAGAAAGTAAAATATAATTTCTTTTATATGACAATAGTGTGTTCAGGTTGAGAATTGAATGTGTATTTTCAACAAAAATTCAAAGGTCTTTCATTAGATGAGGTATTTTTACATTTTGCATATTCATTGAGTACCCTTTTCATCAGGTGTCAACTTACGAAAGAATATCTGAATCATTAAGTATACAGTAGCTCAGTGCAGGTCAGTAAGGCTAAGTTGCAACCTGATGTTTTGAAACATTTTTTGTTTTATAGTGTATTCTCAACAGTGAGGTGGACGGGGTGCCAAGTACTGCCTTGAGAGAAATAACCCTGCTGAAGGAACTCGATCATGAGAACATCGTGCGGCTTGTCGATGTGGTACATGGGGACCGCAAACTGTACATGGTTTTTGAATACCTGAATCAGGTGTGTACCTTTGTTGTTTTACGTACGTGGTCATGGACAAAAATGGTGCTGTACTATTAATATACCTGTAGTGCCACTACCTAAGTTAATCTGTACCACATCAGACATTTCCATTTCAGTTTTCATGCGCTTGTATGATTTTTTTCTTAAACCTTGTCCTTCTAATGGCTACGTGTGAAACTGCATTATATTTCTGCATGGGCTTTCACAGTGTCCTTGGAGTCTTGCTGTGCTACCCCTTATTAAGCCATTCTCCTGTCACTGCAATGTTACGGTAGGCAGAATGCCTCTAAAATTATTTTAATGAGGAACAAAGCTTGGTGGGATAATTGTAAAGGTTGACATTATGCCTAGTCAGTATTTATTGGTCTTATCTTGAATAGTTACTAACAGTTTATATAAAATATCTCCTAATCAAACATTTAATAACTAGGAAAAATAACTTGTGCCAGAGAAATTGAGCTGCTTGTCTTACAGATTTTGCATTTCACATAGGCTACATAACAATAGTATATTACTAAATGAAAAACCAATATAGTAAACAACAAAGAAATAATTATACCCTACCTGAAATATTAGATGTAACTTCATGTATCCTGTTTTTTTTTTAATGGTTGCCATGGCTTGCCTTTTGATTTTGTCTTGGTACTTCCATATTGATTGCTTTACTGAAAATCTGCTCATTCCTTTTCATCACGTCCAAACTTTACTAAAGGGTGTTTGCAGCCTTCCTTCCGTAATTTAGTTTTTTACTTGAAGTATTTCTTCCTTTCTTCTCACATCTCTCCAACCTTTATTACTTTATAGCACACCTTTAGGTATTTTTATCCCATTTTCACCCTCAGGTCATTTTACTTTCATCTCGTTTATTTTCTGGATTTATCATGTGATCCAATTCCTCTTTTCCCTGTTTAAAGTTCTGACTGGCTGAATGTCTCTCCAGTGTTTGGCTTTATAGCCTAAACTGGTCTTTGAGTTTTTATTTATTATTTTTTCTGGCTTCTGGATTCCACCTAAATACCCACTGTAGTCTTAACTCTACTATTGCCACTTTTTCCTTTACTATTTGCACAGCTAACCAGTGTCTCCCCACCCCCTTCCCCATGTAACAGAAATGAAGTCTATACTAAGAACTGCCCATCTATCATAACTATTCTCAACTCACATCTTCCCCTTTTGCTTTTGTAATACAGTTTTGTATAACAAAAGAATCTTATACTTGTACTGAATATGCATAATCCTGAGCATCAACACCACCTGCTACATTTGGTGGGAGTACAAAGTTCATACCTGCTCCTTTCCCACAGCTATCACAGAGGCCATTTCCTGATTGTGGTTTTTCCCTTATCTCTAAGTCACCATAGGCTTTTATTTGCTTGTGTAGGGTGATTTTTAGTTCTCTCGTCTCTATTCCTCTATATTGAACTACCTGTTAAGCATTTCCATCATCTGTTCTTCAGGCTTGCTGATAGTACCAGGTCCTCTCATGAAGCAGCTCTTATGACCTCTCAGCTTCCATTAGTTTTGGTAGATAGTAAAGGGGCCATGGGTAATTTTTTTTAAGAACCAACATAAGCCTCACATTCTTCAGATACATCTGCTATGGCCTTAATTCTAGGTTGTGATGTGGGAGAGTTACTCCAGTTTTCTCACCTTTCCACCTTAATCTATATTTCTTGTTGCTAATGAGGAAATCTGTATAGTGTGTATGATTTAGTTTGTGTAAATGTACATGTCCCTTTCTTTTTTAAAATGCTAATTTACATTCAGTGATAAGTTTGAAGAAAACTTGAGGTGGTTTAGAATACAAAAAGGGTTGTAGAATAACTTACATACATACAATAAGTCCATCTACTTGAGAATTCTTTGTACAAACAGGTAAATGTTCTTAAATTTCATGGAACCGCATTCGGCTGGCCTAAGCTATTGCTAGTGCTTATTATAAATAAAACAGGTAATAGGATCTAAAAAAAAAAAAAAATTGTATAAATGGTAATATGATGGGTATATTAGGGTAAATCAAAATAAAAGGTGCTGATTATTTGCCCTTAAATCATAAGGCTTTAATAGAAATATAATTTGTATTGCTTCAGCATCAGATTATTCAAATATGTTTTCAGCACATAATCATAATCCAGCATACTGTCAACCAGCAAATTATGATGCTTGACAACCTTCTGTGTTTTTTTGTTACCCATAGTAATTCCCAATAACATACTAGGAAATATAACAATCACCGGTGAAGTATCATATGGGAAATTTCTCTCCATCTAGGACCTTAAGAAGCTGTTCGACCAGTGCCCTGGGGGGCTGCCTCAAGATTTGGTATGCAGCTACATGCAACAGTTACTGAGAGGAATTGCTTTTTGCCATGCGCACCGCATTCTCCATCGGGATCTCAAACCTCAGAACCTCCTCATTGATGCTAAAGGTAAATGCTGTTTTTTACTTTTAACTTGGTGACAAATTTTTATGCAAAATTTTTGTAAAGACGGTTATCGGATGAAGAAAGTAGTAAGGTAACTTTCTTTCGTGTTCTGCAGCCTTGGATACGTGGTAAGCTCCATGCTGCTAATTGTTTGGCTAGATTTTATGTATTTTGATCAGCTGTTCAAGAATCAGGGTAACTGAATATTCATGATGAAAATGTCATTGTTATGTACAGCACACCGATGTATTGCTAGTCAGCTACAGTATACTATACATATTCCATTCAGTTTCATCTTAACAGTAAAACTAGTTTGCAGCATTTTCTGATGCTGTCATTGTAGGTGCACATCTGTCATCACAAATATGCAGTCGTATAGAATATGGGAATACCTGGTGGTTCTATTCTTTTGTAAAAAAAACGGTCTTGAAATTTTGGAGAACAGAAGTGTGAAGTCATTGAAATTTGCAAAAGCATAGATGAAAACTGGAAAGCTCCATCTTATAAGGAAGTTTAATTACAAAATAGTTACTTATTGTTAGAGAAATAGGAATTAAAATGCTCAGCTTTGGTGAAAAAGACAGCATTGATTTGTGAGGGACTTAATTAAGAAATGGTAGCTCCATGTTTTATGGATAACTAGGGTGCATTGAAAGTTTTCGTTTTAGTTTTCTTTGATAATTTTGTGAAATAAGTTGTGAAATTTGGTAATGATGATGTATGATTGGGTCCAAGTAACACTAACATTCTTTTGAATTTATTGCTGTTAGTATAGTCATTCAAATTACACATCTGGATTTTCTAACGTATAACGTCACTATGCCTATTAATAGTTGGGATTTCCATGAATGGCATTTAAAAATTTTATTTGGAAACTGTAAGAAAGCATTCTTGAGCTTTGTAAGGTCACTACCTGTATGCAGCCTTACATTCATTATTTTGTAGGTTACATAAAGCTCGCTGATTTTGGACTTGCAAGGGCATTCTGCCTTCCTTTAAGGGCATATACTCACGAAGTGGTCACACTTTGGTACCGTGCGCCAGAAATTCTTCTTGGGGCAAAGAACTACTGCACAGCTGTGGATATGTGGAGTTTAGGAGCTATATTTGCTGAAATGGTAAGTTGAAGTGCACACTTTCTGGTGTAAAAGATTTCACTGGAAAATACATTTACAAAGGTCTTAACCCTTTTATATGAATATATTTTAAATAAAATTACAAAAGGACTGACTGGAAAGGCTATACAATCACTCAATATACATGATTGAGAAATACTAATTTATACTTTCATGAACAGTCACAGCCATGTTGATGATGTATGTTGGAATGTGAAACTTGCTTTTGTCTTGTAAAAATTTGCTATCAAATAAGAAGCCTTTTAGATATATGACCTTTCACTTAATATCTTCACCACCACCACTCACAGCTCACAAAGAAGGCCTTATTCCCTGGCGATTCGGAAATCGATCAGCTCTTCCGCATCTTCAGGACACTTGGTACCCCAGGCGAAGAAGACTGGCCTGGGGTGTCCCAGCTTCCAGACTACAAGAGATCTTTTCCACGTTGGGAAGTAAATGCTGCAAGTAACCTAGCTCAGTTGGTGCCACAATTAGACAGTAATGGGAGATGCTTGTTGCTGGTATGTTGAAGTTCATGTTTTATGCTTCCTAAAATATGGGAAGTTGTTGTTAATGTATTGTGCTGATGTAAGAGACTGGAGTAAATGGGGAATTCAACCCTGATTGTATCATTGAAGTAAAGGGGTTAGGAAACACTTTTAATTTCAGGGAGACAGACATTTGAGGTGCTGCATGTTAGAGGGGCCTATGTGTGAAAACATTTTGAGATATTAAGCTTTAAAGTTTTCCATTTGTACCGGAACCAGTTTATATAATGCAACTTTGAATCATATGTATGGTGGGATTAGGGGGATTTTCATTTGAAACTTTGTTCCCATGTGAAAATTACATGTCTTTTATATCTCCCCCCCAACTCGATATCGCCATGTTTGAGGGTTAGGCCCTCTGACATGCGGCGCCTCATTTGAGAAGTAGGTGCAGTAAATGGTTAGGCATTTTAATAGAGTATTGGCTGCTATTCCTTTTTGCAGTAATGAGCAAATTCACAAAATGTCACTGATAGGCAAAATGTAAGGGAATTTAAAGACTAGACATATACAGGATGCAGATTTGGTATGGAAGACTGATTTGAGGTTTAACTACAGTTACATTGGTACGTAAGGGTGACCTCCAGAATTTCCACATGAAATTGATAATTTACCTGTATAAGGTGACCCCAAGTTTGCCATGTGACCGGAGAGAGTTAGTTGGCCTTATAATGGAATAGTCAGTCAAGTACTATCAAATATGTACATTGATATGAAGAAGTGGTCACCTTGAAAGTGTGCAGGCTCAGAGGGTATTATGATCCTGACTGTTTTTGGATAAGGCCATGAAGATAGATAGAGGGCAGATTGCCTAGGTCATAAAAATCTGGAAGGCAGGAGATGCAGAAACTCAAAGCACTGGGTAAACCTAGATCCATGATGTCATGACCGCAACCTAGACATTTTGGGTTTGGCAGAGGGAGACGTGACTTTTAATCCATGTCCCAAATTAGCTTGGTTCTGAAAGAAAAATGTCTTTGGATCAAGATTATATTTCTACCCTTAACTGATGTTGAAAAAAACAAAAGAAAAATCTTGTACGATCGTAACTTCAAATGCCGGATTGTAAAAGTTCTCACATTAGAAAGAGATGTTGCTTAGGACCAGATTGTGTCCTGGGCATTATAGTAGGGCAGTTTAATTTCTGGAATTAGGAATGACTTATTTCTACCTTGTAAAAATTTTTCAAAATTATTTCAAATTTATCATACATTTATATAATGCAAGATGTGTTCTGATTAAAATCCTAATACTAATTTGATGTACATGACGAATGAGGCCTGAATTTGTGCCCAGTGTTTCAAGTTATCCAGTCACCATGCTTACTTATAAAGTTTTGTAATTTAAATGCCTAATAAATTTATCTATCAAGAGGGTAGATTCAGGCTAAAATATTCTGTACAATCAAGACTTGTATTTTTAGGTAAGATGTTTAGACTTAAACCTTGAAATTGATGCACATACGTTGCTTATTTAATGTCCCTGTTGATGGCTTAAGTTTTAATTTTTTCTCATAGACATGCAAGCGAAATTTCAGGTCTGGGAGTTGCCATTTAAGAGCCAAGATGTTGACAGTGAATAGTTCCTGCTGCATTTCACGTATCCAGTCTTTTAAGTGGGATTGTATATTGTTTAGTAATGTGGTGTAACTCCTGCGCAGCTTTGTAACATTTGTATTTTGTATTTTGCAGAGAATGTTGACTTACAACCCAAGGATGCGCATTACGGCCAGGCAAGCTCTTCAACATGAGTATTTTGAAGATTGCAAGATGGTTCCTCCACCCCAGAATTTTGTTAGAAGTTAGGGAATTTTCAGTTTCATACCGGAGTAATGTAGTATTAGGGATTGATGGTTTGGCTTTTAGTTTTTTAGTAATTTTTTTTATTCTTACCGATTGAAAGGTCTAGAATAAGTTTTTATGATTCAAAGATTTTTTATGAAGACTGAACTCAAAATGGATAGCAATTTTGTTACTTTCTAAATCTGCAGGAATGCTGTCATTCTATTTTTAGTACTGAAAAGGTAAGTGTTCAGTTTGGGACCATACTTTATACTTTTCAACATTGACAATGTTAAGTCCAAGTGAAGTTTTGCAAATAGTAGGGTAAACTTTGAAAGTTTTGAACAAGTAATTGTGTCATTCATATACTTGAAGATTTTAATGTCCTTTGTTTTAATTTTTCAGTTTGAGTTAAGTAATCCAGTAAGTGTGGAAGTTTTATTTTGAAGGTCTACAAGATCTTTTGATAACTTAGCAATTAAGTGTCAAGTCTGGCTGTGAGAATTCATAATTTTAAGGAAGAATAATGCATTGTATTTAGTTTTTGACATACTGGTAGTTTTCAATTACATTTGTTTAGCTGGGGACATTCTTACAAGGAAAAAATTGATATCAAAATGTATTTGGGTATGCCTAGGTATTTTCAAGTTTATACTTTTGTATAAAGAAAACCAATAAAAGTTAAAAATTTTATTTTCATGTAATGATTCTTATACACTTAAAATTGCATAGTAAGCCATTCATGAAAATGGTTTCAAAGTGATTACTAATGAAAACTGGCTGCAGCAGTATTTTAATACTGCTGGAGAGTACTGTTTGAAATTGTGACCAGCCACAAACTACTGCTACTACATTTAGCCCTACAAAACTTTGAAATTTAAAAATATTTTGCAAGCACCAGAAGAGTTAGATTGTGTTCAAAAGTTTCATATAATTTGGAACTTAATGCCAATACTGACTATCTAATAAGTGTACACACAAAAATCAATTCTTTTAACCTTAAAATTATCTCTGAGGAAATTTAACAAAACAAGAAAAGTTCCCTTGACAGTTGAGATGTACATGCAGGTACAAAAATAAACCACAAAAATGAAATAAAAATGAGTAGACAACCTCCCTGCTAAATGTGACAGTTGGGCATTGTATGATTCCTCATATCTGAAAGCCCTTTACAAATACAGTGTGTAACATTAGTAGTCCTCCCAGACTTTACATATAGGTAAAATATTAAATGCACATAAATAACAATGCATTAACTTTCAAAATTAAAGCTTGGTAAAGCAGATATATATCTTAATATAAAATATCTAACATTATTATAAGTATGTAAGAGTATATATCCTTGCAAACATGGATTAAATAGAATTTGCAACATAGTTGCATATCTTGCTCACCTGCTGCAAGCAAAAGTAGATTTAGTCGAGACAACAATCTAAAATTTACAGTATCAAGGCACCATTAACTAAGTGCTACAAAGAAGGCATTGCTAAGGCACACTAGCAATAGGTAAGGTACAGTAAGGCAGTGCATTATTGATAAACATTCTTTTAAGCTGAACTGAGGTTGGAATGTAAAGTTTCATTTCTAGACAATTCTAAAACTCAATTCAATATGAAGTCTTGGTTATCAGTGCCAGCAGTTCATCTTGTATATGGCTACATGTCGTCTCAATATTTAAACTTGCAACCATGGTAAACTAAACACTAACGATACTACAATAGTATGATCTGTTAATTATCAAGAATACAACTAACAACCTTAGTAAATTCATCAAACCTTAGAAGGTGCTGTACTGTATCCAAGTTACAAGCTCAATGTATGTCAAGATATAGTAGGAAAATTTAAAAGAAATTTGCAATTTTGCTACTTACACAAACCAAAGACTTTCATGGTGAAATGTTACTCGTATGCAAGCTTATAACTTTTAACTGCAATGGCAGTTATAATTTGGTAACAAGGGTTAACTAGAGGTGGGGATAAGGCCACACTTGCTTGCCATAAGTGGTCTGGATATGGGGTGGATAAGGTACGATTAAAAAAAAGTTGGTTTGTATAACAGAAAATACATAATAGTTTAAAAATTTTATATTTGTTCCTACAGGTAAACCATTGCCTTTGGGCCACATCAGCAGCAGTCCACCATGATATAATGACCTAGTTCCTGTCTGTAGACAGTGCAATGTAACAACAAAAGATACTGAATGAATAACCAAAGTTCGATAAATTTGAAAACCATTAAGTATGGAGGCAAATTCCATATAAAGTTACCAGAATCTTCAACATTTTTGCACTAAACTATTTCTTGATATTTTTATAGTTCAACAGACCACATTGTTAACATTCTCAAATCTCTTAAGGTTGTCCTGAAGGCTTCATTCTAGGTCCATATAGTAATGCCCACATAATAAACTTGAACTTTGAAATGTGATGATGTTTAAGTGTCAAGATTTTGATGAAACTTCTTTCATGATTTTCTTCTATAACATTTCATTCATTGTGGGCTGAAAACTGAGCAGTCAAAACAATGCTAAACCTTAAGTAGCATTCTGAGCCAAGGTCATATAGTCTATTTATTAAATACATAGTCAAACAAGTGACCAATTTGAAGACATGATATTACTTCAATGTGACTTTTTTTTTTTTTTTTTTTACTGGAATACATAAAGTATCTGATCTGGTCAAAGTACCAGTATCCTCATTTCCTTTAATGCCTACATGAACAGTGATCTAACATGTGCAATATATCTTATTCCATTATTACAAAGAAACCCTTACAATTTGTACCAGCTTTAAAAAATATATATGAACATTTATTCTGTTGTGCACAAGAGTATTTAATAAATAAACTTCAAAAGCTTTGAGTCTGATACAAGAATTTGAGGTGTTATACAATTCAAGAATTTGAGGTGTTATACAATTTTTAATCTCAAACTTTATACAACTGCAGTAACCTTACATCATCTTTTCCCACTGCAGAACTGCCTCCAGTAATTAAACTGAAACGATTTTAAATTTTATAATTTTGGCACTTTTTTGGTAAATTTGTCTTTGTCGTCTTCAAATTTGTCACACTCCTCTGAAATCCCATGCACCAATCCTTTTTTGAATTCTGACTATGACACGCAGTACTGAAAATCATTAGATAGTATGGGAAAAATGGGGAGAACTCACTGCAAGTCTAACCCTTTAAAAATCAAAAAGCTAATAAGAGAAAAGGAGGGATGAAGAAAATTATCACCTATTCTTAATGTGGACACCTGCAGCAAATGGTAGAATACCAAGCTACACAAATTACGAAAATCATATTCCATTTAAATAATCAGAGTTCCTGAATTAATCTAGCACCACATCCGCGACCCTAAAAACTGCAAACAATCAAAGTTGTGGTTATGACCCAAACTTACTATTTTAGCTTCTGCAATACAAGATTTTAGAAAGAAGTTATCAAAGCATCTGTTCTCTACCATGTGTTACAGAAATCCCACTCGGTGAGACTCCATCCGACAAGACAGTACAGTACAGGTATTATGGAATGACATGAAGACTCACAGTCTGGATAAACTAACTAAAAACAATATGTTGCCAACATCCTGTGACCGTCATGCTGTGTTTGTAGAGGAAATGCCTTTGGCTTACTTAGTGTGAAAATGGCTTCCCAACTAAATGAAATAATACCACAAATATAAAGTTACAACTTACCCCGAGTCAAGAACATGTAACATTGCTAAAAAATGTTTTACTACAGTATGACAACTTCACTATGTGCATTACAGCTTGTAAAAATGAGTGTTATCCAAAATGATACCTGGATCTGGGGAGAGCTGTTATACGTAGTAAAAATTGTAGTAGGAGCCTATTGATGCAAAATGAATTACTGAAATAACTGCTTAGGACCAAAGTATCTGGAGACAAGGTCGGAGAACGAAGAGTATGCAGATTATAAGAGTTAAATGGCATAATTTAAATGCACAAAAACAAAGATCAGTAAGAAAGTCCAGAAAATTATGAAATATGGGTAGATGGGAATTCAGGCTGGAAGTGAAAAAGACAATACAAATATTATGATTGTGATGATCCTGATATCATTTTAGTCAACATTACAATCTTTATTATGTGTATCTAGTAGTATGAATGAACACCTAGCAAAATGGCAATAGAATTGAACAGTTTATCTAAAATGCTAAACTAGAGCAGTCTTGGCATGTTTTGGCTGTATTTTTGGTGAAATTGTTCAAGAAGTTGGAAGTCCTTTCTGTTGTAGCTGGAAGTCACGCCTAAAATTCACTATTTGTGCAAACAATGCCTTTTAACATCTTTTCGATGATATAACAAACTCCTTAACTTAAATATTACACCTCAGGAACATAACACAATCCACCAAAAGTACCTAATCTGTGATAGTTTGTGGAAGGTAAAGCAACTTCGATATATTTTATCATCTGCATTGTGCGAATGCTTGTAAATCAGATTACAACACCCAAAAGGAACTTTAATTACATAAATTCCAAGTAAGATTTAAATTCCTTATGATACGAATCTATATGAGTATTGAGAGATTAATTAGAAAAGGCAGTGCTCTCTACCCTTATTTTTGTATTCTGCCAAATCTGAACAAAAAAATGAGGTATAAAACAGCCCATAAGGATTTAGGAAAAGGTTACAGCGTTTTAAATGTCCTGGAAGACGTCAAGAAAAATGGAAATATTAACCTCACACCTGTTGGAGGCCCCAAATGCTGACTAAATATGTTCTTATATTTTCCAGACTATAAATATCATGAGTACATAATTTTGAATATTTATACTGTATATTTTTTTTATAAGCCACTACCTTAACAATACAGTAAATTACATTTTGATTCTTGTAATAAATAAAATGCAAGTGGCTGCCATGTAGAACTGAATGAGCATAGGCAAAGTATTATTACAACTTAAACCAATATGCTTCATGCTTTCCTGAAAAGGACATTGTACTAAAAACATTTGAATTTTTTTGTTATTTTGGCAGAGGGGTGGAATGTCAAGAGTAAATTCCTAGGGGGCAAAAATCTTTAGAGAGCCAATGAAATGGCCCTTTTACGAAACAAAACCTAGTCAAAAACATGTCTTGATTTCTGGCCTAGTAAATATCCCTAAATTAATGACCCTGAATTACAGTCAAGCTGCAAGAAATGGAAGAGAATATCTGGAATTGTTAAAAAGACCCAACTGGCGTTCGGGCATTCTGTCGAAACGGTAATGGGGCTCGTAGAAAATTACCCAAAAGCTAGATGTATTTTTTCACTAACCAGTGAAAACACATCTAACAACATCCTCTTGGTCCAACCGTCTGCCTAGTAAGTATGCAGCCGCACACAGGAAGCATACGCACAAAACAACAAATAAATGGTTCATAGTCAGTCTATCTGTCAAGTTCCTAAACTCTGGATAAGCAAAATAGCTGGAATGCTATGTAAAGGGAATGTTGGATATGTTAACTGACGAGGTATTTTCCTTCTAGCTAAATGCAAAAAATGCAGCAGATAAACAATGCAGAATAAATGTTAGTATTTTAAGAAGATTAAAGTAACAGATTCAGTTTTGACCAGCAAATATTGACTAGCTACCTATGAATACAACAGGCAACATTTCATGTTTTAGAAGCAAAAAATAAAAGTGCATTTCAGTTAGGAAAGCATTTGAACTGGGTTCACGAGAAGTGAATTCTTCATCATGACATGAAAATAATCTCTCGGTAACTAACTACACGATCAACATAATATACATCTATCAGAAAATTTTCCCCACTAATGCATTGTAAAAGTGGAATGCTGCTTTTGAAGAATATAAAAAATATTTTAAACTACATTAAATATTTCGTGTTACAGTATAAGAATCTGTGATTCTTTATGATAATCTCATGCTTTTTATAAATTAACAACCATCTATTAAAGATATCTGGAAAAAGTAAAGCTGCTTGCCTCATAAAGAACTTGGCTTTTCAAGAATATAAAAATAATCTTAAAACATTAAATAGCTTTACAAAAAAACACAACCAATATTTCAATTTATAAGAATCTCTGATTCTTTATATTAACAACCATCTATTAAAGATATCTGGAAAAAGTACTAAAGCTGCTTGCCTCATAATACATTTTAGAAACGAAAAGACCTTAGTCAGTCTTTTTGGATGCCAACAGTGAGGTTTCTAATTCATGAAAACGTTCCACCATGGCTGTGTACACCTGGAAATAACCAAGTACAATTAAAAATACATTCAGACAGACGTTCTCTTAAAAGAAATTCATTCACAATGCTTAATTCCCCCTCACCTGTGAAGGCTTGTTCAATTTCTACCACACCATAATGGAAACCTTGTCAAACATGACTGAAAACTTGACAAGAACTTGTCACATTTTGTATATGAAAACTACACCCTTAACAGTCTTTCCTAACATACACGCAGGTTCAGTTGCCATATACTCTTTAAGTACTGAAGATATTTTAACACTGTAAGCCCAAGTTGTGAGAAAAAAGCTTCATCCTAACACAAGCATCTGCACTCAGTTGGAGAAGGAATAAGGAGGGAGGACATGGTGTGTCAAGTAATAGCTTTTGTGGATAATTTTTTTTTTTTCATACAAACTCAATACCCATATGTACCACGATTCTTATCTCCATCACAAGACATAGTACTTAGCATCTCCAAGGACTGTGTCTCTCAACAGTGCCCACTGTAACCACCTGTAGGGGCACACACAATCCACTATCCATGTAAAAACAATGGGTATAAAACGTAAAAAAAAATTTCAGGTGAACCATGCCTGAAATAACTTCCTATGATCTGGATAGAAGATAGCATAATCATCCTCAAGCCCCTAGAGGCATACAGTTTCCTCAGCATCCACCTAAGAAGTCTAGGAGGGTAAAATGTACAGATGATGAGAAAAAATAAAAAAAGTAACACTGAGTAACTACCAAGCTGCTATTAGAGACTTGTCCTGTATTTAAAATTTTCCATGTCAAAGAGCCATGCACATCATGGAGTCCTAAGACCAACTCTACCATAAACCCTGATTTCTTGCAATAATTATCAGCCAACAAATGTCCTCTTTCCTTGAAAGCTACTAGCCCCTCTGCCAGATAAACTTCCCAGTTTGCACACAAGTTCTAGAATGAGTGTTGCCCTAGGTCTAACAACATATGACTTTTGATGAGCTGTCAACAACTGCACTCAGATTTTCATGCTAGTTGCCAACTGGCCACATTTGGAGACTTAGGGAGGTGTTTTAACTTGCACATGATGATGCACTGTTACTTATTCCATAACGTCATGGACCTCATCACCCGATGTCACCAATGCCATATATCTTGATCTGGATCAGGGTACATCCACAACAACCCAACCTCCAAGAAAAAACGAAAAAGACCCTACAGTACTGTTCTGTCTACTAGCTTTAGAAGGGAGTCCAGAGCATGCTCACTACTCAAAGCAGTTGCAAAAAGCAACATATTCTGAAGACCCAAGGTGTATGATTTGGGACTGACACCATTCAGCTGAAAGCAATGCTCAAACTGCTGGAGCAAAGGTCATAACCCCTTGCCCTGATGAGGGAAATAATTCTGCTTCCATGTTGATGACCACTTCCTTATTACTGACCCCTTTGCTACTTTCTTGCAGGCTTCATTCTGTTTACCGGTAATTCTGACATCATCACATCTCTCTCTCTCACACCAACCCCTTCATCTTTTTCTCCAAAGGTTATAATCACAATCAAAATAGATACTTGCCGTCAGAGATGCCAAGGACTTGTAAATTTGTAGTACCATCACAAAATTTAGCGCAGCAGTCAAACCTAGACAATTTCCTTTCAATATCTGATTCCTCATGGATCGTTGTGCCAACTCCGCTTACTCTATCCTTAAGGTATATATTTTTAAGAGCCTCATCATCTGGTAGCTAATGGTGATCAATCCAAACATCCTGCTGCTTCCAGTACCAAGAATAGGATTTACAAAACCAGAAAAACAATACAGCAAACTTTAAAAGTGTGACTTGCTGTGAAAAGGTAAAGAAAATTGAAGGCTTGGGACCAAAAACTGCTTGCTTGAGACTGCTATAGACATGCAAACTCTGAGGACGATAGTTTGTACTACACCTAATGATGGGTTTAGAGAGAACACACGTTAATGATTACGCTTCTTCAACCTGCGAGAGAAAAGATGGTGTGTGTCTGGGACACTAAAGAATATGGATATGGGCATGACTAATGGGGTTGTGATGAAATAATCAGTACTCTATGATAATAAAATCTGAAAAATACATTAAATAAACAAATAGACACACCTTTACATGTACAATACACTTTTGAATAAATTATGACTTTTCAATATTAATGTGGTAAAGGATATGACAACCTACAAAATAAATACAATATGTAAAAGCCTTGCAATCAGTAAACTGGTAATATAAAAATTATCAATTTTTTTTAAACCTTGCAGCTCCCTATAAAAGCTAACTTTAGTTAAAGAACAGTTTTCTATCCAAATTTGATTACAAGTTTTTATTGAATAAATATTTTACCAGTATAAAGCTAAATTTTTATTTCAAAATGCTGAATGCACTTCTGATTTACAATACAGTCTTTGCCTTTACTACTGGTCATGATGAAATGCAACCAATCCTACAAGCAGCGGACTGACAAAGAAATGCTCAGTCAGCCAGGCTATGTAGGTAAAAAGAGCACACTACAATGCAATCAGCCACATGCTGAGGGTGCTCATATTTATATATATTAGGAAGGTCAACTGATATCTAAATTCAAAGGGTTTATTACTATACACATGAAGAAATCAGCCTTCAGATACAAATCTGATTATATAAGAACACCTCAACTAAACAGACTTCTGTACTCATCAGTTCAGTCCCATTATCATTATTTTTTCCTAAGCTACCATTTTAGATGTGATCCATTTTTAAATAAACCTCTAAATTGAATGTAAAGCGCAAAGAACCATTTTAGATGCAATCCATTTTTAAATAAACCTCTACCTTGAATGTTCAGTACAAAGTATATGTTAATTTAGATTCGGAAGTACTACCTGGAATTGCTGTCAGCTGTAATGTATCTTAGCAACTATTCACATGCAAGCTGTGATATAGAATTTTTGTTCCTTAAACTTTGTTCAGAAAGAAAGTCCCCTAAGCATGTTTGACTGAGTTACTACTGTACGTGCTTCAATATAAATGAGTGACTTAATGTACTTAATTGCTGTATTTTGGGGAAAGAGGAGTGGTTTAAAGTCAAAACTACAGATCCATTCTTAAGCAATGTCAGGTACTCATAAAAAGTAAACAGTAAGTGGAAAAACTTCGCATTCCACTAACCTTATCTGCATCACTGTTTGGCTTGCAGGCTAGTTTGAATTCCGGTCCTTTAATCACCTGCTCGTACTGACCTCCAAGAAGTCCGTGTTTGGCTCTATAAGCACAGCCAAGGCAGGCTGAATTGGCTATTTCCTGAAACACGAGGAATGCATGTATTGGTGGAAAAGATTTATCCTCTATGTGAGAAAACATCGCCTAATGACTGAACAGACTAATCCATTTCTTGAGGAAAAGTTAACAAAACATATGATTACTGATGCACCTTAAATGATAATGGGTAATCTTCTAATAACATACCATTGTGTACACAGGTGTGTTGAAGACATCTGCCAAGACCTGCAAGAGGCTCTTGTTATTGGAAGCTCCTCCTGTAGCCAAAACCCGAGAGCCGCTACCTGCAATACCATTTAAAATTCTTATTACAGTTAATGTTTGGTACAGAATTTCTTTTGGTTTATGAATATTATGATTATGGCACTGATGTAATTTGTAAAATTACTTCCTTTCTTATCTACAGAAAGATTGAAAATTTCTTGAAGTTTAAAGGCCTTTTATTACATACTCCTGTAATTACACAAATTTTAAATTTCAAATTTACTTAAAATGCCAAATTATACAGTAATGAAGTAATAATTCTCATATATTTGACGGGAAAGCTTCTAAATGGTGCTCAGTGCTAATCCACATGTAGTTATTAATAATTCACCTGTGTTGTAGCCCAGGTTCTCTGCATGAACACGCTTGGCCACAAACTGCCCCTCAACCAATGCCCGAACTTCTACTTCTCGACTTGTGTAACGAGAGACTGCTTCATCTGCCTTATTGAATCGAAAGATCCCTTCCAACTCAGGAGTAATCTCTGGCTTGTGGTAATACATACCTATAAAAGAAATTCAACTTGTAAATTTAAACACAATTTAAATTATTACATAGAACAATGATCAGAACAATGCAGTAGCAGAAAAAAGAAATTCTAAACAATCATTTGTTTAACCAATAACTCACCTCTCCTACATAGCCCACAATCATGGTCTTTGAATGTCCCAGACCCTGCTATCCTTTGTTAAACAGTGGGTAAAAGCCTCACTTCTTGTGTCTGCAGCAATTTTAGCAGGGAAGCAGACTTGCCAAACTCTTCATTTACTACAGGATTCCTAAAAGCTCTTTACCCTCTTTCATTATCTCTTTCACTCACTTTATCCTTTCACCTTATTTTTCCATTTAGTTGATCAATTATTGGATTCTATGCTTAACAGTAGGTTAATTTTTTGC
Organism: Macrobrachium rosenbergii; assembly: GCF_040412425.1. NCBI lineage: Eukaryota > Metazoa > Arthropoda > Malacostraca > Decapoda > Palaemonidae > Macrobrachium > Macrobrachium rosenbergii. Next base: position 73,855,680 of record NC_089788.1, on the reverse strand, counting down.
TGGTGTCAATGTCCCATGTTGCTGGCTTCTCATTTTCCAGTCCAGTCCCTTTGTAGTATTTCCTGAAATAACAGTTCTCTAGCAACAGCCAGTGTTAGCTGCAGTACAATATTTGCTTTCTGGTTTTCTTATGTATTTTAAGATTTTTGGTGCTGGTACATTAGGGCTGACTTTTCAACAGTTGTGAAGTTCCCATCTGAGGTACTTAAGGCTTCTTGTATAGGCTATATGTATTTGAGATTGGTTAAAGCTTCATTGCCAACAAAGTTTTGAGTTTATCTCACCTATTCTGTAATTCTCCAATTGTCTGGTATTTCTTCCTAACTCTGGGGCTTTTCTTATTTAAACACTGATGACCAGGTGTCACTAACCCTCAGTAGGTGTACTATCATATCATCCATTTTTGTATTTTTTGGCTTCAATTACAATTTTGAAACTAACATACATGGAAATTCAACAAGCAATAACAATGTAAAATATAGATGTATATGCTCAAAATATCTCTTTTCTAAAGATACACTACCTATGTTGCCGAAATTTCCCCGTTGGGTCATATCTAACAGCTGGTTGAAGATGTCCCACGAACCATCTGCATTTTCATCTCTTATTTTTTCTCTTGTTAGTGATCCATTCTTGAAGCTGTAAAAGCAATCAAATAATGATAAGAATTAACAGTGCTTAGGGTCCTTAGACCTAACAATTAACACACAACAGATACAAAGATGTTTGAACTTTTAAAAAACAGTAAAATTTCAAACACTTTATATTCAAATAATTATTAAAAAATGAAAAATAACATCTTTGCATGGTAAATGTATAAAGGGTAACGCACAAGTAAAAACAAAAGATAAACATATACTGTATTTCTATAAAAACCGATATGTTAAAAGTAAAATTGCACATAAAAACCTACAATACACACTTCTGAGATTACTATAAAACTAACTTGCATATGATGGTTGTGAATCTAACCCAGAAATAAGTCAGGGCCTATCTGTATTAAAAATTCTCTCAAGTAACAGTAGAACTTGACATGAATTTTATTTGCTTACTACAGCACTTTATATTTAGAGCTAGCTGCCACATTCTGACAATTAAAACAAATTAAAACCCACCACAAGAGAGCCATGTAAGCCTTGCTGTTAACTGGATTCACAAAGACGTGCCCCTCTAGTTTTGGCGTTGGGGTGTCGAGCCACAAAACACTGTGTCACTAGTGCCCAGGCTAACAGCAACATCACCCCTCTCCAAACACATACCTGGGGAACAAATACATCCCAAAACATTAATCTTTCAACCAATTAACAATATTTTATAATTACACAGGTCAGACGACCTAGAAAAATTTATTGTACCTCATTCTTGACCAAATACAGTACAGTATTACGATAGGGACCTATATCTATTCAATATCTATATAAAATAATCACAAGAAAACAGCATTACAGTATTACAAACTATACTGATAATACATATATATAACTGGTAATACAGAAAAATTATGTCAAACTAACTTAACTACAATACTATGACAACAAGAGCCTTGTTACTATAATTGTTTAATACTTCCTCTCTGGTAGTGTAATAGATATCCCAATCTTGTAACTAACATCATGTCAACAGTTTTGAATGTCAATGATTTAACAGTAACAAAATAATGGCATAAAAACATTGGAGTGGCAGAGTATACAATGATAAGTTCGTTTTTCACCAATGCCAAACTTTAATGACATCAGTGGTTCTATAATGACAACTGCTGTATATTTTTGGTAAGGAAAGTAAGGACAAGTTTCCAGCAGGCAAAATAATTTACTGGCTAAAGCATGAATTATTAATCAACTTTCGAAGTTTTATTTCAATCATGCTTTCTTCTCCATAAGCACTCTGCATTGTCCTGAGAATTCCTCCTTGACCTCTTGGACAAACAGTTTGCATATGTCAAAAAATCACAATTGCACAGCTTGTTTTTCCATGTCTTGAAATTACTGTCAGTGAAAGACATAATTTCCTACAGTTTTCCAAACTTCCTGGACTTCACTTACACTGCAGCTATCATTCCAAACAGTGATACGTGGAAATAAAGAAATCTCATCTAACAATTCTCAATGAAGTTTTATGCAGATAATTCACTACAAATTATTTTAATGGAAACAAAAGTATATTAATGGAAACACCTTTTAGTCTCCTCAAACAACTTCACCAAACAAGAAAAACCACAACCTTAATATTATAAAAAGACTGACAAATATTTCCATCAATCAGCAAATACTGTTGAATCACAAACCATGAAGGAATGGCTAAAGAAATTAAATACTCTTCCAAGTCCTGACGCTGTCTTTCCAGAGTCTAGCATTCATGACCTCCCTAAAAATTTAGTTCAGTTAGATATCAATAAGAGAATGTACAGTCTGCAATAAATGGCCTTGTTTAAAAGAGTAATGTAAACCCTGGTTTTCTTTCACTTTATGTTTGGTATTGATGCTAGCTCACACTGAATTACTAAGCTTCTGGATTTCAATCACATCCCTGTTTCTACCTATGTTTATGCTGAAACCTGATAACTGCACTCTATCATTCCTAATTTAGGATGCTACAGCACCAAATTACTTTAGCATTTACTAGATTTCATGCAATGTATGCATCAAAATATGACTAAGATTCTTTTTTCCTTCGCTATCCATAATTTTTGTTTTACAGCTTAATATTGAATTTCAAATGTTTGTTCAACATTATTTTTCAGCTCACTCTTGAATTTCAAATGCTTGTTCAATATTAGATTGTTTACAGGATTTTTATTACAGCAGTAAACTGATGTACTATATTTCATAATAGATTTCTTGAATGCCTGCTATATTCTATAGACAATGTGTTAAATCTAACTCGCAATGGGTTCTTGAATGTCTGATTCAGAAATATACAATATTTAAAAGGTTCTAATAAAAACTGAATAAAATCCTTTAAAATCTTAACAATGAGTAACATTGTATAGCAGTTTGAAAAAGAAAAAGAACACTACAATCTACAATCAATATACAGTACAAGATACAATTCAAGTTACTTCCCAAAAAACTGGTAAATCAATTAATAATAAATATCCACAAGAACATTTTCATATGGTTATGAAGAAGTGGTTAACTTAAAGTACCTAAACAGTTGATTACAAGAAACTCTATAATCTCAGATATTCTACAAATTCAGGTCAGCCCTTTTAAAGTTACAGATTTAACTCAAGAATGGTTTCATTAAACTACATAACAATTATCTAATAATATACAGAAATCTTACTTTCCTGCATGCTACTTGGCATCATTTAAGCTTTGTCACTGTCCTGAGTGGGACAATGAACAGCAGCTAAACAAAAAAACTTGACCTCTCTCAACATGAAAACCTTAAAAAACAGAAAAAAGGGAAAAAAAATTATCACTTAAGCTGTAAAGAAATTCTATATTAAATAATACACCTTCACTCCTTATGCTTTTTTTAGTTTACTGATATTAGTTAACCATAAAAAACACGCAAATTTATCTTACCAGCTAAGGATGCAGGATTATCCCCAGTGAAGGCTACCACAGCACAGTCCGGATTAAAACTATACCGATCGACAAAGTATGAGGCAATTGTACCAAGCTTCTCACAAGCAGGAACAGGCTGGCCGAGTTTCTCTGCAAGATCAGGGGCACATGCCTGCAATATCAATGACTCATAAATACTACAGGTTTAGACCTCAGAACTTATCACTCAAGTCTGAATTATATCTAAAGAAAGACCAAGAGATGTGTTCTAAATATTTTCAAGACAAAAAATTATTACAAGTGAAAGTATGCTGGATTTCTAAAACAGCATCATTCATCCAATGGACTTCAAACTCTTGAAATACAAAAACAATATAGCACGGATCCAGATACAAGATAAATCTGAATACTGTGCCTTCTAGGACCTGTCACTAGAGCAAGATACATCGCAAAATCAACCCCGCCAAGGCAGCCCAGAATAGATGCTATCTAGCCTTGCCTACGCACGGTACCATATTCTGGGAGCAGAAGTTAGACAGTAGTGAGTGTGTATGTGTGTGTGTGTGTCACAGAGATGAGATAGTCTAGTCAAAGCCATGTATGTGTTCAATGTTGTGCTATCACATAAGGTCCTGTCCCCACACTAACTAATAATGTCCTAAATAGTGTATTTGTTTTTTGTTGAATAAGCATCATCAGACATGCAGATCATTTTCAGTTGCCTATGATTATGTATTCACTCTAAATTGTATATCCTGTGATCTCTAATCATCTTATACATCTGTCATTACAATGAAAATTAATCAAATGTATTGTTTGTGTATCACAGCACAGCATGCATATCTTGTTCCTGCAGTATAAAATCACATGTGCCTGCTCTGTTATTAATGTTATTCAAAAATACTTCAATGAAACCACTGGTTTTGCCTACTGATTTTCCATGGTACTACACTACCTTTGACTTTGAATGTTTATAAGAAGTGTTGTGTAGTAGTGTGCCCATACAAAAAAAAAATTAAGAAAAGGCACTGGAATTCAGCTTGCTGTGGCCCAAATGCTAAAAATGTGGTGTAAGTTTCACGCTAGTTGGTCAGTCATATGTTTGAGCACACAATAGATCAAGAAGCAGACTGACAAAAAGAATGCAGGCCAATTGCTGAAGTACTCACTGGTGTTGCAAAGCAAAAAGTCTTACATAATAGCCACACATTAAACTGGACGAGGAGCATAATGGTTTAAATAGCAACACTGCAAAAGGGTCACTATCCCTGACAGTGGCTTCAAAATTTACCTAATGCTTTGACAATATCAACTGTTCAGCTGGATGGTTCTGAAAGTTCCGTGGGAGCGTGACATCCTGAACAAAATGATAGCTGAAAAAGCCACTGATGCATCAACGTAGGAAACAGATTTTTCAATCACCCTTCCTTTCAGAAATTTAAGTAACATACAAGCGTGAAGCAGGGTAGGCTAGGAGTTTCTGAGTTTTGCAGGTGCCAACTGGTCAGACCACTTCAATCCCAAATTGTTAGTTCTCAGACCACTTCAATCACACATTGTCAGTTCTCAGGTCACTTCAATCCCACAATGTCAGTTTTCCTACACATTTTTAAGACCTGAAGAATACCATAAACATGCTGCTACTATGGTACACTCTAGTTCTTCTCAAGAAGAAAAGCTGATGAATTCCGCGATTGCATGCTACGTACTTGACGTTCATTCTGTGAACTCCAACATCACCAGGAGGTAATTCTTAATGATGTTGAAGGGAAGGCCGATGGATGAGTGTACATCCCATCTGCCAGAGTTGATATCCATGGATAGTTGCATTCTCTATTTGTTCCATCTCCAATTAGACGTGTTCAACTGGGCTGCTTCAAGAAAGTCTTTAATAACATAATACTGTACTCAGGACTGCACGAAGGCGATTTCCAGATGTCAATATCATGTAAGATTTCATCACACTGACTTTTATCATAATGTACCCTTTCAGTCCTTGAAGAAAGACAAAGATGACCCTGCTCAGTATGGTGGAAAGAGGACATTGTACATTAAGTCCAGGCCTACATAATATGGGAAGAAAAACTTACTGAACTGGGAAACCCCTTCACCAACTCCTTACTGAAGATATGCATCATAGAGTAATAGGTGGAATAAGAAAGTGTACTAAAAATGCTTTTTTTTTTTTTTTAAAAGTTTTGTTAGCAGTGACAAGAAAAAGCACATACAGTATTCATCCTAGTCTGTAAATAAAAACTTTAATTGTTTACATACTTTTTCATTAAAGGGCAACCTAAACTTCTGAGTCTGTAATATTGATCATCACCAGTAAAAACTAGTTACACAAAGTAAGCCTGCAAAATTTCAATAGTGAGGCTGGTATGAAGGGTTTATTTGAAAATAACAAACAAGTAAAAAGAAAAATGAAGTTCCATTGGTACAAACTTGGGAATACTGATATAATACTAATGACAAAAAAATTCCCACATATTACAAAAGGTCAGTATTTGTCAAAATACTGCTAAGATTACAGTATTTGTATTGTACTGTAGATACTGTACTTTTTAATATGGAATACTTACATCTAAACAAGCTTGGGACCAGGTCTTGGTATTTATATCCAAAAGATTCATTCCGGATCCATCAGCGTAATCAATTGGCGCATATTTCCCGAGGAAGATCGAGCACGCAAAGCTGCTGACTAAGGAAATTCTCTGAAATAAACGAATTAAAAATAATAAATACATCCAATTGTTTCTTCATAGAAAGCTCATACATATCATGCCTTTTTTGGCAAAGTGCTGAATATGCATTTTAAAAAATTTTTTTAGTTATCTGCATCCATGGTGATTTTATCATTGACTTCCTGCTTCAGCTAAGCTTCAAGTGTGTTTCTCTCACCATACATCCTGGATGGTGAGAGAGGCAGACCTAATGCTTTGCTGAAACAAAAAGTTAATGATAAAATAACTGCCAAAGTAGATATACCTTAAAAAATGTTTAAAATGCACGTTTGACACTTTGCCAGAAAGGAGCGATATATCATGAAAAACTAAAGTCTCATGATAAGTTACACGCATACAAAATTCAAGTAATAGAATATGTGAATATTAAAAGCATGAATATCACTAATCATATACAGTGATGTATACCATTACTAACCTCAGTGCAGTTATAGGCCTCTTTCCGTTTCTGGTATATCTTAGCAATCTGGTTTCCTGTGAACCTCTCATATGCCCGTGAGCCGGTGATGTCTGACAGTTTCTGAGTTTTTCGTAAAAATTAAGCAGCATTGGTTTGGAGTCTTGTAGTACTATTTATGAAGTCATTACAGTATTTAAAATAGCAATATAGTGCCATTTTCAAATTTAGTCATAAACATATTTTACTTTTATATTTTCAATTTTGACATAGTATTGGATAATATATGTAACAAATTATCACCTACATTTTTCCTCCATCTTAGAGTAAAAACACAAAACTAACATGAGCATACCTGAGCACCACCAACTTTTTCTTCCAGCTCTCGACACTGAGCAGTGGTGGAGGAGTCCATCCAAATGGGGGAATCTGTAATGCTGAAAGCCATGGCCAACTGGTCGTGAAGAAATCGCTCGGGCTGCAAATCTTCGAGCAGTTTACTAGAACCCTTCCTCCAGTAAACACTACCATGTTGCTGTTGGCATTAACACAAATCCATTGAATGGTTTCCATAACCACTGCCAATACACATTACAACAAAGAATTACCATCAGCACTGCATATTCATAAGTTCACGATCTGTTCAATTTGGTGACCGTACTCCAAATTCAGTTTTCCAAAACACAAGACAGTACAAGACTTAACTCTGCAACTGACAGATACTATTACCTAGGCTTTACACAAAGGCTGTAATGATTATATAACTAAAATTACAACAGAATAACTTAGAGGTTACATGTCAAACAACACAATATTAAAGGTATAAAATTAATGAAATCTTAATGATCGACAATACCCTATATAGTATATCAATATATCAGAGCATCAAAAACAAATCACATGAAAAATAAAATACTGTATATCCAAGAAATAATGAAAATATAGATTATAAATAAAAGAAAAGATGGTCCTAGAGTACATCAAATAAATTATAAAGTAATTTTATCATTATCCTTACTACAAAAATAAAAAACCTCACCTGTCCAGTGCCAGAGAGAGCAGCTATGGATGAGAAATCAGCTCCAGCAACCCGAAGTTTGTCCATAAGCATGTCTAAGGCCTTAACCCACATGATTGAAGGAGCTGTTACAGTCACGTTATCATCTCCAACATTAACGCCACCGTGGGTTCTATGGAAGTTGTTACAGAGAATTTAAAAAACCTGACAATGTATCTTCTACATATTTTACAAAAAATTCATAGTATTTTCCACAATCATAATTAGCAAAACAAAGTCGAGATACATTATTCATACCTGTATTCTGGTAAATCATTGTCAAATTGGACAGCAGCCTCTTGCAAAACCTCAAGACGATCATTCACAACAATTGCTTTCAACTGTAAACACAACAGATACAATGTTAATAAAGCCATTGAACCTAACTTCACTGTCTGAAAAGTTTCACAAGTCTGACAATTAAAAGAAACATTCCACCAGATAAAAAAAAAACATACAAATAAACAATTACCGCACTCAAGTTGATAAAAGAATGACACTGTATTACAAGAAAATTCAAAAATCAACTTCATATGCCCTAACTACTTTAATTTGCATATATGCTGCACAAAGACATTTCACTGTGTAACACTGAAAAGTACAATAAAAAAAAAAATAGCAGGTAAGATGCACCACCCAAGGTTAGGTTACGTTAAGAGATATTCTTATGCATGCAAGCATGCCTCAAGCCAGGTAGGAACTGGCATCCTGGGTCAGGTTAGGATGCATCCTTATAAGTGACACAAAGATTTTCATGCTTTTTGTTGTATCTCTATACTTTTCTCGTCTTTTGCATGTTACCTTTTCTGTTAATGTAAATCTCTCATTTCTGCTTTTTCTCAACCCAAAAACCTTGGCTTCTCCATGTGGTCCCCTCATAACTGTGTGTATTGGGTAAAGGAAACAATAATGTAAGTGGTTCACACAACAATAATGATAAAAAGGCATAAAACACAATTTATATAGTCAAATAAATACATGGTTCATGAGTTTGATGAGAAATTAATTTAACATCTCAGCCACAAATGTTCCCCATTCTTTTAAGGCCTACACTTACATCAAAACATGGTGCTAAGTTCTTCTTTTACCAATAAATGCCAATCTAATTGCTTCTCCAGACAGCCTATTCAGTCAAATGTTTTCTCAAATGCCATAGTTCCATGGTGTTATTTCTTACTTTTTGCATGGTACTTTCCTGTTAACTTCAATATAGACTACCAATGTTGTTCATTGCACAGAATAAAGACAAAATAACAGCTGTCGATTTTAAAAATTCTTTTCATATTTTCCTTCAACAGAACCTAGGCATATATTTTTAGCATGATAATGCAACCCTGTTCAACTTTGTTCCTAAATCATTCCCACACCAGAATGAGTGCATTCCCTTTATGCATATTTTGGTAAGTTTACCAATGATTAAATCTCCTATTAATCTTCTCTTAGCCAACCAAGGTTTTGAGAAAAGCCTAGATCAAACTAGCCTAGCCTTGCCTACTGAGTGAACTATTAGCCTGACAGTAGTGAGTTTCACAACAAAAACGAAATAATCATTTACAAGATAATCTGACAGAATAGACATTAATTATACCGAAGAGTTCCACAATCAGATATCATTTAATAAATATTTTTAACTTAATACAGAAAATCTGCATATAATAAAGTACATATGAGACACTTTGAGAAATTTGTTGGGATAATTGGAGAAAAATACCGTCTTTGTTGCATGCATCCGAAGGGGTTGGTACTAAACACAGTACTGTGAAGCTTTTTTGTAGATTTACCAAGCAGTAATCAATCTAGCTAGGTCTGACTCATATAGATATATAGTAATCTTGCCAAACTTAGGATTTATGTATACATAAATTATCACTGGCTACAAATCACTCCCTGCCACGATAAAGGGCATGCAACTGCCTACGGTAGGGACGCCACATACGGTAAAACCATAACGGAAATTACAGAACACAATAACCACGCTAACTACACAACAATCAACACAAAACCGTCGACTCACAATCACAAATTACGAACAAAACACGATTCCGTCCCTCAAGACACACCTGTCAAAACACCGAAGACGTGCCTTATTTAGTCTTGCATCGACACCTCCCTTACGTACCTGCTGCGTGCTGAAATCGAATCCGAGGTAGTTCTTCGGCTCCTGCGGTGCCATGTTGTTCGGGTCTTCGTTATCTGTCATTGTGAGGCAGCGGCTGATTGACAGGAAACAAGATAAGAGATGTTACCTGTCGCTGACCTTCCAATGACGGGTGGGCCGCTGACACACCTGTTGTCGGGATTGGCTGGTGTAGTGGGCGTTCGTATAACCCCGTTTGATTACGTTGTAAATAAAGTAATGTTTCTCAGTTTTTTCATAATTTATAGTCATCAAAGTACACTCTATATTAGTTATATTTACGTTTTATATAGAATTAATAATATATTTCCTTAATTATTTTATATCTTTATCATATTCATTTCAGAAACTTAAATTTCTAAAATAATTTTTGAGACACTACTTAAATTTAGAGCGTTCTCAGTCAACCCGTAAACTAAAGCTACAAAAACCTGCAATTTAATCCTTGTTCCTCTGTTGACAGGTAATAGAGAGTTGAAATGGATATGATTTACTGTTTACTCCTATTCTTAATGATCTATACTACTCCATTCTTAGTAAATGAATAGAAAAACTTTGAAAATTTACTCAAAAAGCAATTTAGGCTATCATACATGAATAAACAAAAGAAATGTATCCACAGCCCACTTCCCACAGACGAGAACATTAACCTGTAAACATCACCTTCGGATCCATGAACCAATAGATTGTCTCAGAATGTAAACTGCTTTTTATTCTTTCATCTGGTTAAACAGGCAATTTTGCCACAGCTCCTTTGCTTTTAAAGAAACAGACTCAAACATATTATAGTGTCTTCTAGCATTGTTAAATGCTTTAGAAGCAATGGTTTGAATTATGCATGCCAATCGAACACATGAATATGAGTCACTGTCTCATTATAGCATCACTATCGTCTGGTTACCTTCCTGAGGTGTATAAAGCGGTAAGAGAATGTATTCATTTCCGTCATATTCCTTATAAATTATCAACTGCTTCTAGATTAGGCTTTAAAGTAGTAAAACTTCAGAAATCCAGCGACAAAACAAATTGAGACAAAATTTTGCATAAGCAAATCTTAATATACAGTAGTATGTGTGCATCAGGAAGGAAATATTACTTATTGTTATACATATCTAATGGAGCTTCTGCCTGGATGTCATGCGATGAAGTGATTACCTAGATGTAGCCTAACCCATTAGCTTAATATTAAACAGGTCATTCCATTAATTATATGACGCAAAAGAGGTTCAGGAAATTAAAGTACATGGAAGACGGCCGTTGTCGCATTAGTTCATAAATGTTAACTTTTAAACGCAGTTAGTCTATCTCATCACTAACAGGCACCTTCCCACTGCTGGTTGGTTTGCTGATGGCCCCAAAGGGTGGTCCTTGACCCGCCGCCCCTCCGTAGATCTTGATGACAAGGCCCTTTGTCGTTGGTGATGGTAATGTTGCTCGACTTTCTGGAGGACTCGTCGACAGCTGTCACGGTCAGTATCCCGTTGGCGTCGACGTCGAAGGTGACCTCGATCCGGGGAACTCCTCGTGGTGCTGGAGGGATACCCATCAGGTCGAACGTGCCCAGGAGCTTGTTATCTTTGGTCATTGCTCTTTCGCCCTCGTACACCTGGATGGTGACAGTAGGCTGGTTGTTTGATAGGTTGTGAAAATCTGGGAATGTCTGGTAGGGATGGCAGTATTACGCTTGATTAAAGCCGACATAACGCTTCCAGCGGTTTCGATACCCAAGGACAAAGGAACCACGTCAATCAAAAGGAGATCCTTTGACAGTTTCAGACTGATCTCCTCATAGGATGGCTCTTTGAACTGCTGCGCCGTAAGCTACAGCTTCGTCGGGATTAATGGATTTATTGAGCTGTTTCCCGTTGAAGAATTCTTGCAGAAGCTTCTGCACCTTTGGAATATGAGTTGAGCCTCCAACAAGGACAATGTCATCAATACTACTTTTGTCTAACTTGGCAACTACGAGGGCTTTCTCAACCTGTGCTGAGGTACTGCGAAAAAGGTCAGAGCAGTTCCTCAAACATAGCACGAATGATTGTGGTGTAGAAGTCAATGTCTTCGTAAAGAGAATCAATTTCCACATTGGCCTGGGATAAGGATGAAATTCCTGCAAGAAGTGATTCACCAGCTTCCTTGATGGGATCTGACTTCGAGCCATTCATCAGTTCAGCACGCCACCACCCAAATCGAAGATCAGCAGCTCCTTTCCTTGACCAGCTTTCTTGTGGTTCATTGATGATTCGTAGCACATTTAATCCTGCAATGACGCCACCATCTTTGGCAGCCTGTCTCTGGCAGTCATTAAAGTAAGCAGGAACTGTGGTGACTACGTCCGAAACTTTCTTTCCCAACTAGGCTTCTGCTGCCTCCTCCATCTTGGTCAGCACCATGGAGGAAATCACCTCTGGAATGAAGGTCTTGAGTTCTTTGTATTCCACCTACAGCTTTGGCTTACCAGATTCACTGACACCTTAAAAGGTGTCTGATGTCGAATCTCCTTTCAATTAATCTCTTGGCGTCAAAGACAGTGTTAGTTGGGTTCAGGTCAGCTTGAATCTTAGCTGGATCTCCAATGAGTCTCTCTACGTCACTGAAGGCCACATAGGAGGGCGTGGTTCCATTTCCCTGGTCATTGGCAATGATCTCCATTTTGACATTCTCAAACACGCCCACGCAAGAGTAGGTGGTTCCCAAGTCAATGCCTACGGCTGGTGTTGACATAGAGCCAGACAATTTCAGCTCGTGTTATCCAAAATTACAGTATATTTGGGATCAAACTGCTCTCCTTCCACGAGAAAAGTCTTATTGCAATATTTTACACAAACAATTTGTGAAGTTTTTACTTTACAGCAAAACACGCTAGCTATCGAGAATGATAGCGCTAACGTTCGCTGTCATGTAGAACTTGAAAAGTTCTTGACCTTCAACGTTCGCTTGCTCCAGTGCTTCTGCCTGTAGTAGTACTAGTAGGCGTTGCTTGCACCGCTTTATACACATGAGCCCGTTTTCTATGGAAGCAGCTCAAACGTTCGAGAGTCACGATCGTTAGAAGCGTAACTTGAAGGTTTTCGAAACCTGATAAAAAACCTTTTGGATTATAATCTTTGATCCCAATTGCCGGCAGAGGTCGGTTATATCAGTAAAATTCTCACACAAACTTCATCACTATGACATGACATGCCCTAAAATACAGGTGTATGGGGATGACAATCTCACAACTTTGGAGCACCAAGCAATACATTTACTCACAGGATTTTTGATGTGGCCCAAAAAGAGTGACAAATCAGGAATATTATTGTTGATGTAATTATGACAATGCTTATTTAAGTCAAAATGGTGACACTGTTATCATTTTTTAACCTGTCTATCTCTTCTGCATATGTGATCTTGTGCAGACTCCACTGTCACAATTAATGTAGCCTAGGCTATAAACTTTGTAATTATTAGTGCCTGATATGTGCATGTGTTTTTACCACTATTATTATTTCTGCTGTCATGTACGTGTTATTATGTTATTGTTATTACTATTATTCAACCCCAGACTTGTGTTTTTTTAGGAGAGGGAATCACTCATTTTCTTTTGTCTGAATGTTAAAGCCCAGTACTTGTGACAGGGATTGCTCCACTATGTTACTCACCCCTTTTGGGCGTCCTGTATTTGTATCTTTCACAGATGCTGCGCCTCTCACAGGGTTTAGGGGGAGGAGGTGTCCAATTAACTAGCCTCTTACGAGGCACAATTCCAATTCCAAACTCACGCTGCAACACCTATGCTCCAGTACGATATGTTTTCCCCAAACGTTCTATAGTCGTCTATAGTTTATTATTCCGCTCTGCTTTGTATAATTCAAAATAAACAGTGCGTGGACGTATAAAAACGAACAAACATACATACATATATAAGTTGTGTCTATATACGACCATTTAAAACATAAATTGTGATATGAGTGAAATGTAATGTAACATAAAAACTTAGGCCAAAGACTAAGCGCTAGAACCTATGAGATCATTTGGCGCTGAAAGGAAATTGAAAGTAAAAGGTTTGAAAGGTGTAACAGGAAGGAAATTTTGCAGTTGCCCCACGAAACATTTGTTAGGAGAGGGTGGGAAGTAAGACGGAAGAAAGAGACTATGAACGGAGGTACAGTAAAAGGAATGAAAGGGGTTGCAGCTAGGGGCCTAAGGAAGAGCTGCAACAAACCTTATCTAATGCCTACATTACATCGTGAGGTGCGCTGAAGGCGCTACCTCCCCCACGGGGGCTTAAAATCGAAGGAAGATATTGAATGAATTATTCCTCTGTAATGTCTTGCATGGATCAAGTTGGCCCTAAGCCACCACGGGATCTTGCTTCTATCATATATATCTCTTATATATCAATCTATCCATCTATCTATTATACATATATATATATATATATATATATATATATATATATATATATATATATATATACTGTATATATCTACCTACCTACATTACCTATCTATTTGATATGTATAAGCCAAAGATTTTACTCTGTCACCTAGAGAGAGAGAGAGAGAGAGAGAGAGAGAGAGAGAGAGATCTATGGACGGGATTAAGAGTTAAGTTAAAGTGACGTGAAGATGATAACGACGTGTCTCTTCGGTTGCTTGTTGTCACTTTTTATGAATGTTGTGATGCGTCAATTGGAAACGATTTTGAAATTTTTCTTGAGAAAGTTTTTTTTTTAATTCTGAAAAACAGAGAGAGAGAAAAATACGAGAGGGAGGTGAATATATAAGCTGAAGGGAGAGTCTGTCGGTACAGACTCCGAGATGGATCTACAATATATATTTGCCTTGTTTGAGCCTAGCAGTAGTAATGTTTGATGCGCTATACTCTTCAGCGGAGCCTCATCGAAATTTCCCCAATTGGGTCCAGGCCTGGAAACCTGTGGAATCAAGAATCTGCTGCTGGACTGGTTATCTCTGTAACACGACACATAAAGGACAACGCTAAGAAACAGGAAATCCAAGATGATGATGATGGGAAACTTCGAGCGTTGCAGGGAGGAGTTTGTCTCGAGAGAGAAGAGAGGAAGAATGTGATCCTGCTGGAATGTCACCTAAACGAAAAGAGCTAGTGATCTAGAACATAATCTTCGAGAAAACAGAAAGGAGCTGGAAAAAGGACAAGAGCCGTTTGCTGGAGAGAGAAAGGCAACTGATGCAGGAGATGGCGACGCAGGAAAATGCAGGAAATATGCTGGAAGACTAGGTCGCCAAAATGAAAGCAGAAAATAAGCAACTGGCTAAGAATGGTGCCGCTGTTCAAGACCTAATCGATGCCCTGAACAACAAAATAATGAGCCTGACTGCCCAGTTGGCCAAAGATCACTTGTCAACTTCGTCAACAAGAGGCAGCAGCTGGAGACGGAATTGCGTGAGATGGAAGAGGAAAGCTGCGGATGACTAAAGGAACCCAAGACCTGGAAGGCGCACTCATCTGTTGCAAGGCTGAGAAGGAAGACCTCCAGCTCCAAGTTGGAAAACTGCAGGAACAAGCTGGGGAGCTGTCGAGAGAAAATGGCTCCATCCAGTGTCAGCAGGATAATTTACCGGAAGAGAAAGACCGCCGACTGAAGGAGATGATGAGGCGGTCCAAGCAGCCTGGACGAGAAGAAGAATGCTTTAGAGTGGGAGCTGCGGAATCTGCAGACGAAGAATGAGACACTGAAACGGGACTTGGACGAAACCAGATGAGGAAGGAGCACCTGGGAAAAGCCAACGACGGACTACGGAAGAAGTTCTCGGTTCTGAATGCTTATGTGTCAGAAAAGAACTCTAAGTAATGGTTAACGCAATGTTAAAATTATCTAAAACCTACGGGATTTTCCTTGAAGACATTTTGGAATCCTTCTGTCTCCGGTTCCTGGAAGTACGAAAGAAATGCCATTTGCGCATGCGCCGAACTCCAAAGTCTCCAGGAATAATCTCCGAGATGCTTCAAATCGCCTTGAAGAAAACATAGAGAGCTGGTGTCATATTTGAAAAGCTGGGTAAGAGAAAACAAAGAGTATAGTGAAGGGACTTGGATACCAGCACAGATCGTTGAAAAGAGAAGATAAAGAAGCTAAAACAGAACTTCCTGAAGAAAACTGCACCAAGACGATGGAAACAGAAATTCAGCAGAGGACGAGAAAACAAGAAGAATGCCCTCCTCAGGATGGAGTCCGAAAGCTTCCCACGCAAGCCCTCCTCTTAGGACGAGGGTGAGGGCCAAAGCCCCCAAGGCTAGGCTGTCCCTCGAGGACACTTTTGAAGGGAAGGGTCCGACCCAGAGGCTGCTTCCTCGGAGGAAGGCAGGTATCCTGCCAGGTTGGGGAAGCGGGCCTGGAGAGGGCCCAAGAACTTCAAGGATGAGGCCCAAAAGCCTCCAAGGCTAGGCTGTTCCTCGAGGACACCCTTGAAGGAAAGGGTCCGACCCAGAGGCTGCTTCCTCGGAGGAGGGCAGGTATCCTGCCAGGCTGGGGAAGCGGGCCTGGAGAGGGCCCAAGAACTTCAAGGATGAGGCCCAAAAGCCTCCAAGGCTAGCTGTCCCTCGAGGACACCCTTGAAGGGAAGGGTCCGACCCAGAGGCTGCTTCCTCGGAGGAAGGCAGGTATCCTGCCAGGCTGGGGAAGCAGGCCTGGAGAGGGCCCAAGAACTTCAAGAATGAGGCCCAAAAGCCTCCAAGGCTAGCCTGTCCCTCGAGGACACCCTTGAAGGGAAGGGTCCGACCCAGAGGCTGCTTCCTCGGAGAAAGGCAGGTATCCTGCCAGGCTGGGGAAGCAGGCCTGGTGAGGGCCCAAGAACTTCAAGGATGAGGTCCAAAAGCCTCCAAGGCTAGGCTGTCCTCGAGGACAGCCTTGAAGGAAGGGTCCGACCCAGAGGCTGCTTCCTCGGAGGAAGGCAGATATCCTGCCAGGCTGGGGAAGCAGGCCTGGAGAGGGTCCAAGAACTTCAAAGATGAGGCCCAAAAGGCTAGCCTGTCCCTCGAGGACAGCCTTGAGGGAAGGGTCCGACCCGTCCTGCTTCAAGGAAGGCAGGTATCCTGCCAGGCTGAAGGGAAGGGTCCCAAGAACTTCCAGGATGGCTGCCTCCAAGGCTAGGCTGTCCTCGAGGACACCCTTGAAGGGAGGGTCCGACCCAGAGGCTCTTCCTCGGAGGAGGCGGGTATCCTGCCAGGCTGGGGAAGCAGGCCTGGTGAGGGCCCAAGAACTTCAAGGATGAGGCCCAAAAGCCTCCAAGGCTAGCCTGTCCTCCAGGACACCCTTGAAGGGAAGGGTTCCACCCAGAGGCTGCTTCCTCGGAGGAAGGCAGGTATCCTGCCAGGCTGGGGAAGCAGACCTGGAGAGGGCAAAAAACTTCAAGGATGAGGCCCAAAGCCTCCAATGCTAGCCTGTCCTCAAGGACACCCTTGAAGGGAAGGGTTCCACCCAGAGGCTGCTTCCTCGGAGGAGGGCAGGTATCCTGCCAGGCTGGGGAAGCAGGCCTGGAGAGGGCCCAAGAACTTCAAGGATGAGGCTCAAAAGCCTCTAATGCTAGCCTGTCCCTCGAGGACACCCTTGAAGGGAAGGGTCCGACCCAGAGGCTGCTTCCTCAGAGGAAGGCAGGTATCCTGCCAGGCT
Organism: Macrobrachium rosenbergii; assembly: GCF_040412425.1. NCBI lineage: Eukaryota > Metazoa > Arthropoda > Malacostraca > Decapoda > Palaemonidae > Macrobrachium > Macrobrachium rosenbergii. Next base: position 73,838,197 of record NC_089788.1, on the reverse strand, counting down.
GGGGAAGCGGGCCTGAAGAGGACTCCAAGGGTGATGGCCAAAGGCTCCTTAGGGAAGCCAGTTCTTTGAGGGCTCCCTTGAAGGGGAATATCTTCTCCAGAAGAGGAAGGTAGGATTCCTTGGAAGATCTGATGATAAAATCATTCTAGCTTGATTTCCCACTTATAAAATGCTCTTTATTACTCTATTTCTGTTTTCTATATGATTAAGATTTTTTTATTTTTTATTGTACTCTGCATCACTTAGTTTGTATCAAAATTCTCCCATGCCAAGAATTCATTCAGGGGAAAGTGTATTTCGTATTATTGCCATCAGTCTCTGTGCAAATCCTCGTTCCATTCTCTAAAAAGACCATCCAATTACTATACAAGATTTCATTTTCATCTGAGTCATGTATTCATCGATTCTATCACAATCTGGTGTTACCCACATACCTAGGTTCTTAAGTTTCTCCTAAGATTAAAGTATATGACTTTTATAGGCCTAGTGTATGACTTTCATTACAGGCTTATTATTTTATCTTCCATTTCGACTAACCATTGAAGACGTCTTCTGTTTCTTCTTTGATAGGATCAATCTGTTTCTCTTCAGATGTTATCCAGCAAATCAAGACTCATCTACATTTCATATGAATTCAAAATTGACATTTTTATATGAAAGATATCATTTTAAAAGTCCGGAGAGATTCCTGCATTTCGTAAACCAGCAACGGGCTTAAGAAATATATGATTATTGCATGAACAACCCCTTTGTTTCTCACGCTTGCAATTTATTAAATTTATCAGTTTACAAAAATTTATTTCACATTCAATGGCTCACATCAGTTGTTAGTGTTACTTTTCAATTAGGAAGCCGGCAACTTCAGTAAGTACTGATTCTTGGTGATATTTGTTATTAACCTCATGATTATGTTCCTTTATTATCTACTTCACAAAATTGATAATATATAACTGTATATTTACCGTTTCAATTATTTTTTGAAGTTTTCTATGTGACACTATTCTAAAATTATTTCAAACAGGTTTTAATAAAAAAAAAATGGTTTAGTTTTCATAAGTTTTATTAGAAAAATAATGTATACAAATGACTAGATTATAAACATATTTTGACAGATACCTGAGGACAAAGAGCAACATGCTCTACATAGCTAAAACTCCAATAAAAGATCAATATATTGAAGGTAGATCCCATTAAGATTTTCTTATAAAACTAGATACAAAAACACGTCGTAAGCTTCGTTTCTATAGACGTTAGTCGACCTCTTCAATAACTGGTCCTCGACCAGAGTAAGTCGAGTTGTTACTGGAACCGCAGGATGACCCTTGGCCTGTCGCTCCTCCGTAAATCTTGGCAGCGAGGGGCTTCCAACCTGCTTCCAGCTTCCTCATCTGGTCTTCCAGTTCCTCCTTCTCCGCCAGCTGGTTCCTGTCGATCCAGGTGAGCGTGTCCTCCAGCTGGTGCTTCATGCTGGCAATTTCCTCCTCGTTCAGTTTGCTGGAGACGTTTTCCTCACTGAGTGTGCTCTTCAGGCTCAGACACAGAGACTCCAGCTGGTTCTTGGCGTCGATCCTCTCCTTCTGCCGGGCGTCTTCTGCGGCGTACTTCTCCGCCTCCTGCACCATGCGTTCGATGTCCTCCTTGCTCAGGCGCCCTTTGTCGTTGGTGATGGTGATCTTGTTCGACTTCCCGGAGGACTTGTCTGCGGCATACACGTTCAGAATGCCGTTGGCGTCGATGTCGAAGGTCACCTCGATCTGGGGAACGCCTCGGGGTGCTGGAGGGATTCCAGTCAGGTCGAACTTGCCCAGGAGGTTGTTGTCTCTGGTCATCGCCCTTTCGCCCTCGTACACCTGGATGGTGACGGCAGGCTGGTTGTCTGAGTAGGTGGTGAAGACCTGCGTCTGTTTGGTGGGAACTGTGGTGTTGCGCTTGATCAGTGCAGTCATGACACCTCCCACTGTCTCAATGCCCAAGGAAAGAGGAGCAACGTCAAGAAGAAGGAGGTCCTTAACTGTGTCTGACTGGTCTCCTCGAAGGATGGCTCCCTGCACAGCTGCGCCATAGGCTACAGCTTCATCAGGATTAATGGATTTGTTCAGCTCCTTTCCATTGAAGAAATCCTGAAGCATTTTCTGTACCTTTGGGATTCGAGTCGAACCTCCAACGAGGACGATGTCATCAATGCTGTTCTTGTCTAACTTTGCATCTCTGAGGGCTTTCTCAACTGGGGCCAAAGTGCTGCGGAAGAGATCGGCGCACAGTTCCTCAAATCTGGCACGGGTGATGGACGTGTAGAAATCGATTCCCTCATAAAGAGAATCAATTTCTACACTGGCTTGAGTTGAGGAAGACAAAGTGCGCTTGGCCCTTTCACACGCTGTTCTCAGCCGTCTTAGGGAGCGCTTGTTTCCACTGATGTCCTTCTTGTACTTCCTTTGGAATTCCTGCAGGAAGTGATTCACCAGACGGTTGTCGAAGTCTTCTCCTCCCAGATGGGTGTCACCGGCTGTTGCTTTCACTTCAAAGACTCCATCATCAATGTTTAGAATCGACACATCAAAAGTGCCACCACCCAAATCGAAGATCAGCACATTCCGCTCCTTTCCTTGACCAGCCTTCTTGTCTAAGCCATAGGCAATTGCAGCTGCTGTAGGTTCATTGATGATTCTAGCACATTTAATCCTGCAATGATACCAGCATCCTTGGTAGCCTGTCTCTGAGAGTCATTGAAGTAAGCAGGAACTGTGATGACAGCGTCCAAAACTCTCTTTCCCAAATAGGCTTCTGCTGTTTCCTTCATCTTGGTCAGCACCATTGAGGAAATCTCCTCTGGGTTGAACGCCTTAATTACTCCCCTGTGCTCCACCTGTAGCTTTGGCTTACCAGATTCACTGACCACCTTAAAAGGCCAATGTTTGATATCACTCTGAACTGTGGGGTCGTCGAACTTCCTTCCAATCAACCTCTTTGCATCAAAGACGGTGTTGGTGGGGTTGATGGCTGCCTGGTTCTTGGCTGCATCTCCAATGAGTCTTTCTGTGTCATTGAAGGCCACATACGAAGGCGTGGTTCTGTTTCCCTGGTCATTGGCAATGATCTCCACTTTGCCATTCTCAAACACACCCACGCACGAGTAGGTGGTTCCCAGGTCAATGCCGATTGCTGGGGCTGCCATTTCTAATTCACTAGGCTAATCTCAGTATTGGCAGTAAAACAAAGATTATCTTACGAACTTGGCACTGGCGAAAATATTATTTACTTCACCTGAGACAGATATAGCTGACTTATCGTTCTCTCAAGACCAACTTTCACTTCACTTGCAAGAAAGTCACTTTATCTAAACTTGCTCTGTATCGTGTGTACCCTTTGGCTGCGGCTGTGGTTCTGATTTGCCCAGTCTACCTTCCGCCCGTTTTATACAAAAGCCCGTTTTCTCTCGAACGTTCTCCGACGTTCTAGAACTTTTGGGAAGACTCCTTTCGTTTCGACACCCGATGCAACCAGGTTTTTTTTTTTTTATTTCTTGTAGGAATGTAAAGAATCCTTACTGTACCATTTCCGGTAAAATTGAAGACTACTACCGCGGCCTGGTTCCTCCAGTCGCCGACCGGAATATTTAACCCCCTTTTGTTTATGTTTATGTCTTTTGTTTATGTTATTGACTGTCTTTAGTTGTTGTTTATACGTTCATCACCAAGGACCTGGTACTAAACATGCTAGTCCTTTTTTATACTATATTTTTCCTAATGAAAATATGTAAAATAAGTTAAATCATATTATGAAGCTTTCCTTATGGTTACCAAAGAATGGATGACAAAAACATAACAATAAAACAACAAAAACCTCAAAAGGTCATAGCGTTCATTTCTTTGGCATTGCCTTGTAAAATGTCAAAACTAAAATAAGAGGTCAATGTAATTAAACTGGTATAGAAAACAAAAGCATAAATGATTAAGAGTCCTCCTAACGTTGTAAAAGTAAATTGACAGAAAATTAAACAGAACAACAGAAAATTATTTCCTTTTACTGTACCTCCTTTCATATTCTCTTTCTTCCACCTTACTTCCCACCCTCTCCTAACAACTGATTCATAGTGCAACTGCTTTGAGGTTTTCCTCCTGTTACACCTTTCAGACCTTTCACTGTCGATTTCCGTTTCAGCGCTGAATGACCTCAAAGGTCTCAGTGCTTGGCTTTTGGTCTAAATTCTATTTTCAATTCAATTCAATTCAATTCAATTCAAAGGAAAATAATCAAAGCTAAGGTGAAATTAGTCCCAAGTGGTACAGACGACTTTTCATTATAGAAATAAATAAAAAAAATAACCATTGTTGATTCTCAAAAAAAAAAAAAACATGAAATGAAAATAGAATTTAGGCCAAAGGCCAAGCACTGGGACCTATGAGGTCATTCAGCGCTGAATCGGAAATTGACAGTAAAAGGTTTGAAAGGTTTAACAGTTGGAAAACCTCGCAGTTGCACTATGAGTCAGTTATTAGGAGAGGGTGGAGAGTAAAATGGAAGAAATTGAATATGAAAGGAGGTACAGTAAAAGGAACGAAAGGGGTTGCTGCAAAGGACCGAAGGCACGCTACAAAGAACCTTAAGTAATGCCCACAGTAAAAAAATTTATGAAAATCATAAAACTGTTTTGTCAAATTGCAATTAAAACTAATGACATTATACTATTCTGAGGAAGGCAGGACCCCACTGAATAACGCACAAGATAATGATGTTATTCAAAAGATATAATGCAGAAATGATACGACAGAAAGAGGATGCTTACAATGAATGAATTTTTTTTATTTTTGCAGTTAGGGAAAATATGATGAAACATGGCTGTTATATAGAAATATATTTTGATTACTAACAAACACTTATTATGAATTCTACATTAACTGTGCATGTACCTCGGCGTAATTTGATAAAAACCAGATTAACATAACGACTGATAATGATTATCTAGAGGATTCACTATCTATGAATTGCTGAATATTGAAATACTGAAAGTATTATATACTTCATTTAAAAATAAAGTAATAGGATAGTACACATAAATATTTTTCCTTTAACAGGAAAAATACAATAAAAAAATGGCTATTATTTAATTTGGTAGCGTTATCATACTACATTTTCTATGACTTTGAGAAAGTAATAACTAGTTTCCAATTTACTATCAAATACTGGGATACGTCCTGTATCTTTGCACCAGCAAATAATAATAATAAAAATCTTGAGCCACCAGAAGTTCCTAAACTAACGTAGGAGAGCCACTAGGCCCATATCTTCCTCCCTCGTTGCGACTAACTATAGTTGGGTAACAGCCACGTGCAGAATTCCAAAGATTACGTCAACGGAGGCAAAATATGTGTCTGTGTTCTCATATATTTTTCATAGATATGATTTTTTATTTTATATTCTTGTAGTCGTCCAATTTGTTCAGTAGAATAGAATGGAGTAGAATATACTAGTAGAATTAAGGCCAAGCACTGGGACCTATGAGGTCATTCAGCGTTGAAACGGATACTGAGAGTAAAAAGGTTTGACAGGTGTAACAGGAGGAAAACCTTTTGCATTGCACAATGAAACAATTGTTAAGAGAGGATGGAAAGTAAGATGGAAGAAAATGAATATGAACGGAGGTACAATAAGAGGAGTGAAAGGAGTTGCAGCTAGGGGCCGAAGGGACGCTGCAAAGAACCTTCAGTAATGCCTACTGTTGGAAATATTTCAAAATTATTGTAAAAATGTAAATATTTGTAAACAACCAATGGAAAGTTTATTTTTAGAAAATAAACATTAAAAAAAATATTTAGCAAATAGCCCTGTACATTAGAACCACCTCATCAATAACTAATTATTAGTTGAGAAATATTAACGAAAGTCATAAACAGTTGCAGTTTAACATTTGGGGGCAGATCTTCATATATATTTCATGAAACAATATGCCTCATAACATAGATCTGACATGCAATGAAAATATTGAATATGTCTGCTATGAGGAACTGATTACCAATTCTGTAATACAGGCTAACCATTTACTAAAACCACACGGTACGCAATCCATGTAGTTGCAAAAACTTATTCAGATAAAAAACAAATTAACAAAAACCTCAAAGGCAATAAAAAAAAACCTCTCCATTAAAAACCATTTTTCAAACCTCAAACGTGTTTACTCACTTACATAGGCCTATGTACTTCTCGACTTAATTTAATGCCTTCATCTTTTCCACGTCTTCTGCCTGTCGTCACTAAATGGTTAAATGAACTGTTAATTGCTTAAATCGTTCTTTAATACTAACAGAATTTATTATAAAAGAAAGATTAAAACCTTCCGGGCATAATGTATAAAATATTAACGCATCATATTTTATATTAGCAACAGTCAATGTCGTACCCAGCAGATATACATAAACAGTTATATTTATTACCGTGTAATTCTGCCTCATAATAATCACTTCCTCAATTGAAACCTATATCAAAGTAATCTCTGTAATCTCCACCATCACATTTCCGCGTAACACCTGGCATATTGCGTCAAAATGGACGATTATTTAGTAATATTTAAGTGGATCACTCACTAGTTAGTAACTTCTTCCATATTCAAAACAAAACTAGATTTTCCACATGCGGTGTAGCTCACTTGAGACGTCATAAGGAATCAGTTCGCTGATTGGTTTATCTCGGCTGTGACGTCATCAAGCCCCGCCTCCAATACATGACGTAATGATCATTAATTTTAATATTAATTAACAATTAAAGAGTTATATTAATTATTTAATACTAAATACAATATGAGAAGGTGAAGCATGGTAGCAGTGGCTCCGCATAAGACTGAATGTACAAGAATGACCCAAAAATAGATTTATTTTTAATAACAGAACAAGTAGTTTAACAACTGAACAATAGCACTAAAAACGTTAGGCTAATTTTTATTTACATTCGTCAGTGTATTAGGAGGAACAGTCACTTTACGATAATTAGTCGGAATTGTTCTTTATCTTTTGACCTCGCAGGTCTGTGGAGAAATATATAAAAGAGAAAATAGACAATAATGTTCAGAACTCCGTCAAAATTAATATTATCAGCAAAAGTAGTGTGGACTGTGGACTCGAGAGAACCTCGACGAGGTAATTTTCTTACGCCACTGTATTGGCGCTGACCAAGGGTATTGCCAAACCACTTAAATGGAACTAGTTTATTTTTTATTGTTTTTATAAACTGGCATAAGCTATATCAACAACTTTTTGCTGTTAACTTTGCCTTTTTCGAGCTATATTTCATACGGAAAACCACAGACTTAAAATTGCAGCATAAATATGCTAATATGTAAAGTACATGGTAACTATCCTGTTAGCTGAAATCGTCTCTCATTATCATTTCGCCGATTATGATTTCAGTTAATTTGTTGTTTGAGGGATTTTTCTAAATGCCTCACTTGTCAGCTTTATTACGGCTTATTTATTAATCGCCTCGTGCAGCAAGATATAGACTAATATGGAGTAAGATGCGTTAAGCCGAGGCAAAACAGGATCTTCTTCAATTTTGTAAGCAACAAGTGAGGTGTTCGGTGTCTGTTTGTATGGTTCATTCCGTGATAGTTATATGCGACTTTGTGGTTGCTTTTACACGCTAAAGAACAAAGATGGTGGTGAAAAAATGAGCTTTTATCGTTCCCCCAATCTTATACGTATATTTCCCAAAATATATACGAAGTTCTTGAAGATATGCAGTAGTGCTAGGCCTTATCAACCTCCAAAAACACAAGAGTATGTCAGGCTTATTTCCAACCCAACGATTTTGCAAGAAACCTCAGGCATGAGTTACTTAATTTCTGCTTTACAAATGCAAAGGAAACTGAAGGAAGATACCATTGCCAATATCTTCATGTGTATAAAATCGCTACTGTTGATGCAGGTATCTGTAAAATTTTGTTTCCTTGGGTTGGATTACCTTTTTTATAGGCCTATAGCATTTTGGATAACTCGATGCATCGTAGATTATGTTGATACTGCTGTCTGATATTTATTTATGCTGGCTTAAATAATATATCACTCGTTTGATTTTTGATGCAAGAAAACTATGCACGGCTGGTCAAAATTAGAAGTAGGCCTATGTGTTGGTTAAGGGAAAAATGAGTTTTGTCGTGTGAATGAAATGGGCCTATTGTTTGATCTGTCGTGGGGTGGGGTAGTTAAGAGAGAGAGAGAGAGAGAGAGAGAGAGAGAGAGATGAGAACTTACTTAAATATCAGTAGCCAATATCTTAACCTGAACCTCAAATCGTCTGTGCTTTTGACAAGATTGCAACAGGAACTTATTATTATTATTATATTATTATTATTAAAGTACCTGTGTTCCTATCTGATTTACGAAATTTTTCTTTTATATGTGAAGACATTTCCCAGTTTACAGTTTCAAGTTCCAGGTATCGACTCTGCTTGCCAACTGTTTGCTAAAGATGTCAGCAGAATAAGTGGAATGTGCTGTAGCTTGTAAACAATAAACACTCTTCCAGATTTTACATCATCCAATTGATATTCCAGTATTTTAAATTTGGTGCTGCTAGACTTTCAATACAGTTATATGAAGAAATGTTAACACTGTTAGGCCTACATCAGAGAAATAAATAGATGGTGAATGAGAGTATTTGCTTTCTCTCGTTCGTGTTTGGTCTCTCATTTATGTTTCGTATCTTTCTTCAGTCCCTTAAGCATTCACCTTATTATTTCTCACTACAGATAGGAAATTACTAATGAATCAATTCTTGATTTGTTAGTGATTGAATGGACATTGAAAAACATGATTTGAAAGGCTACTCTTTTGTTATTATATTCGTCTGTGAGTTAAAGTCATATAGTATGTTGAAATTTGGTTTCTCTGTATTTTTTTTCTTTTTGGTATTTTTAGAAATTCCATAGGCCTAGCAAAACAGGATCATTCGAAATACAAGAAAAAAACAAACTATTGAATGTTTCTCATGTAAAAAATACTGGTTTGTGTACTTATGAGATTCTTCCCAGTAGAGTTTTGTAAACTTTGAATGTTAATCATTAATTATCATGTCACCATATTGGATATATTTAGCATTCCAACATCAGACCATTTCTTCTTGTACATTATCACTTTGTGATCTTTGAATTATCTTCAGTTATTAGAACTCAACTTTCATATTAAAACTAAAATATTTATATATACCAAATCTAAATGTAAAGCATTAATTAATATACTGAAGGGCAGAGAAATACTGAGTAATTTTTTTATTTTATTCTACAAAAATATATAAACATCTATAACGTGAATGAGGTTGAATATAATAACTGATGAAATGGAAACCTTAAACTATTCAGTGGATATTTACAGTCTTTATGAAAATGAACATTTACATTGTACAAATATTCATGGAATCGGTCGATGAAAACATCACGTATGATACATTTGAGCTTTGGAATCTACTAGACCGAATGAAGATTTTAGTCAACTTCTTCGATAGTAGGTCCCGTGCCTGCAGCACCGCCGTACTGCTTGTTGTTGCTGGCGGCGAAGGCGGGTCCCTGACCAGACGCCCCTCCGTGGATCTTGGCGGCGATGGGCCTCCACGCCTCCTCCAGACTCTTCATCTTGTCCTCGAACTCCTCCTTCTCGGCCATATGGTTCCTGTCGATCCAGGTGAGCGTCTCCTCCACCACCTGCTTCACTCGACTCTTCTCCTGGTCGTTGATCTTGCTCGACACCGCCTCCTCGTTCAGAGAGCCCTTGACGCTCAGACACAGAGATTCCAGCTGGTTCTTGGCGTCGATCCTCTCCTTCTGCCGGGCGTCTTCTGCGGCGTACTTCTCCGCCTCCTGCACCATGCGTTCGATGTCCTCCTTACTCAGGCGCCCTTTGTCGTTGGTGATAGTGATCTTGTTCGACTTCCCGGAGGACTTGTCCGCGGCAGACACGTTCAGAATGCCGTTGGCGTCGATGTCGAAGGTCACCTCGATCTGGGGAACGCCTCGAGGTGCTGGGGGGATGCCCGTCAGGTCGAACTTGCCCAGGAGGTTGTTGTCTCTGGTCATCGCCCTTTCGCCCTCGTACACCTGGAACGGTGACGGCAGGCTGGTTGTCCGAGTAGGTGGTGAAGACCTGCGTCTGTTTGGTGGGAATTGTGGTGTTGCGCTTGATCAGTGCAGTCATGACGCCGCCAGCAGTTTCGATGCCCAGGGACAGAGGAGCCACGTCCAGCAGCAGAAGGTCCTTCACGGTGTCTGACTGGTCCCCTCGAAGGATGGCTCCCTGCACGGCTGCGCCATACGCCACTGCTTCGTCAGGATTGATCGATTTGTTCAGCTCCTTCCCGTTGAAGAACTCCTGCAGAAGTTTCTGCACCTTCGGGATACGCGTCGAGCCTCCTACCAGCACAATGTCGTCGATGCTGCCCTTGTCGAGCTTGGCGTCCCTCAGGGCCTTCTCCACAGGGGCCAGGGTGTTGCGGAACAGGTCAGAGCACAGTTCCTCAAACCTGGCGCGGGTGATGGACGTGTAGAAGTCGATGCCCTCAAACAGGGAGTCGATCTCCACACTCGCCTGGGCAGAGGAGGAGAGGGTTCGCTTGGCCCTCTCGCAGGCTGTGCGCAGACGCCGGATCGACCTTTTGTTTCCGCTGATGTCCTTCTTGTACTTCCTCTGGAACTCCTGCAGGAAGTGACTCACCAGACGGTTGTCGAAGTCCTCTCCTCCCAGGTGGGTGTCTCCTGCCGTCGATTTCACCTCAAAGACGCCGTCGTCGATGTTCAGAATCGACACGTCGAAAGTGCCGCCGCCAAGGTCGAAGATCAGGACGTTGCGTTCCTTGCCACTTGTTGCTTTCCTGTCCAGTCCGTGGCGATGGCGGCTGCCGTCGGCTCATTGATGATGCGCAGCACGTTCAGGCCTGCAATGGTGCCTGCGTCTTTGGTGGCCTGCCTCTGGGAGTCGTTGAAGTAGGCAGGCACTGTGACGACGGCGTCCGAAACCTTCCTGCCCAAGTAGGACTCGGCAGTCTCCTTCATCTTCATCAGGACCATGGAGGAGATCTCCTCTGGATTGAAGGTCTTGACCTCGCCCTTGAACTCGGCCTGGATCTTGGGCTTTCCCGACTCGCTCGTCACGCTGAAGGGCCAGTGCTTCATGTCGCTCTGGACGGTGGGGTCGTCGAACTTGCGTCCGATCAGCCTCTTGGCGTCGAAGATGGTGTTGGTGGGGTTGATGGCGGCCTGGTTCTTGGCCGCGTCTCCGACCAGTCTCTCGGAGTCGTTGAAGGCGACGTACGAAGGGGTCGTTCTGTTCCCCTGGTCGTTGGCGATGATTTCCACTTTGCCGTTCTCGAACACGCCCACGCAGGAGTAGGTGGTCCCCAGGTCGATTCCGATTGCTGGAGCGGCCATGTCTTCTCGTAAGGTTTTCACAAATTTAAATATTAAACTCTAGCGTAATATTAAAACGTTGTAGGTCTAGTTAATCTTCCACGGATATTCCCTACGCGAGAAAACGTTCGAATGGCTTGTGCTCGCTCGCTTATGCTCACTGTCTAGCTGCTGAACTGTGTCTGTTGAGTGTTGCAAACGTCTCGCCCAGCGAGCTATATATGCGGCAGGCAGGCTCCGCCCACCTTCAGTAAGGTCCGAGAACGTTCGAGATTAGTCTCGCATCGTCTCGATATCCGTTACTAGAACATTCCAGTCGTCACATTCTTCGATACTTATTAAGATAATAATTAAACCTTACGAAGATTTACTTTAAGGAATATTCATTGAGTATTATTTTTCATTCTTACGATCGCTAAACATAATATTTCCTTTAATGGGAAGAATATTAGTCGCTGGTGTAGGACGATTTCAGCAGAAATCTCTGGGTTTTTCTTATACTTTCAGAAAACGTTTATATTTGGCATTGAATTTCAATGATTGCCAAGTTATAAACTAAATTATGAAATAAAGATTAAAATGATTGAGTTATATTAGAAAATCATACTTATTAGGAAATTGCTCGTCCATAGTGGAATGGAAAATTGATGTCAGTCAGTATAAATTAAGATTAAGTGATAAAAATAAAAGATAATATTTCCTTAAATGTTATAGTTGGTAACTGTGCGTTTTCGGAGGCTGAGAATCTTCCAGAGAGAGAGAGAGAGAGAGAGAGATCTTACTATTACTTGTAAATTACTTGTATATATGAACTTACTTTGTATGTACTCAGTGTTTCTTTTCAAACGAGAGAGAGAGAGAGAGAGAGAGAAAGATGTTAGTAACATTACCTATATCATTATGTTTCACACTGCATACAAATATATATATATATATATATATATATATATATATATATATATATATATATAGATATATAGATATAGATATATAAATAGATAGATATGTAAAAAATTATATTTGAATGTTTGAAAAATATTTTTGTTTTTGCTTTTAGTATGATATAAAAATAAAAAAATTGCTTTTGAGTGGAATAACGTTTTACACTTGATGTAATATCTATGCACTGATACACAACTGAGTATTTTTCCTTCAAAAAAAAATGAAAATGATGTTGTACTGAGCATATTTTTTCGTTATCATATTCACCAAAAAAAAGTTGCATTTTTTATAAACATTTTAGTTTCTGGAATTGAAAAGCAACTAGGCACTTAAACGGGTTAATTTAGTCTCACTGATAATGCCTATTTGATATGATATTAGGTAATCGTCAGCATAATAATAATAATAATAATATTCTTTGGAAGCTTGATAATAATAAACGGAGTTCACCTTCTGAATAATAATAATAATAATAATAATAATAATAATAATAATAATAACAATATCAATATTTGGTATTGCAATAAGCTTAAATAAATAACTTTTGAGAGTCGTCAAACTAACGTCATGATATTAGTATCTGGAATATTCCAGTAGTCCAATTTTCGTATTTCTGCACATAATAACTAAACCTTTATGTATGTTTATTTAATGACGCTGACCTTATTTATATTTGAAAGTGTTTTATGGACACATTCAAAAGTCAAAGGTCATTGAAATAGATATTTCTATTTATGGAGTTATAAATCTTTTTTTTTCAGTAAATGTCGACATTCAACATCCAATACGAATGATTGCCGATGTTATATAAATTACACTTATAATTGAAGAAAGCTTAAAATGATAGATTAATACTAAGGCTATATATATCTATAATCTTTTCGTGTATAGTGGAATGGAAATATTGTCACCATTTTATATTAATAACGATAAAAATGAATTAAAATATAAGTAAGCGATAGTTCGTTAATGCTCTAGTTGGCAACTCTGGGCCTTGGCAGGCGTTGAGAATCTTCGAGCAAACGGAGAGAGAGAGAGAGAGAGAGAGAGAGAGAGAGAGAGAGACGCCTTGTCCTAGAGCGTAGGCCTATGTTGTTTTAACGTTATTTCCGTTGTGCTTACAGGTCGAATTCAAATGTTGGAATGTTTACATTCAGTGAGACATATAAACATTAAAAGAATACTTTTAAGTCGAATAAAGGAATATCTTACGCCATTATAAACCAGTTCAGGGCAAAGTGGTGCATTATCTAGCAAAACGTATTTAACTTATTTTTTTCATCTTTTATTTAAAAAATAGACATAATTATCCAGTTTACAAACATCATCATATATATATTAAATAATAAATTTGAAAATACGTCTCTCATACCTTACTAGTTTGCAACGTGAGATATATATATGTATATATATATATATATATATATATATATATATATATATATATATATATATATATATATATATATATATATATATATGTGTGTGTGTGTGTGTGTGTTTGTGTGAACATACTTGATACTTTAGCCTTATTAATATCTTTTAACAGCTAATTGTCGTAAAAAAAAGTCTACTTGTAATATACGCTTTTATATCTCAATTTTTTGCATATGCTGCATAAAGGTATCCCACAATTATTTTGATCTTTCATTGTTTAAAGTTAAATAGCAAAGTATTTTTTAAAAAATATTGCTATCTACGTCACATTATTAAAGAGAATTCTCTGCAAAATAACTTAAAATTTGATTTAACAAAACGATTTAGAATTAGAAAATATGTAATATGTCCTCTGTTTCTTCACATTATCACACTATTACTTTAATTTATGGTTCGTAGATAATGTACCAATGAACGTATTTAGAAATAAACTACTTTCTGATGTTATATTGAAAGAAACATTCACATTTTTTCATATAATTTTTCCAAATAGTTTTCAAGTCTGAAAGTGAAGAATTCTCCTCACGTATCGGCCTAGTAACCGAGCCATCACATTGTATCTAGGCCTAATGTTATCGAACTTTATATTTGATATCTATAAATGATACATTATTGTTTTTCCTAAAAGAAATAAGATGTGAGAATGCTATTGTTATTTTGAGCATGGTTTTTGGTTGTCCTAATACTTGTGAAAACGTTATATAACGTTTTTTTTTTACCGAGATATTTCATGATTCACGTCACCGTTACAAGCGAGTTGTTTCAAGAGGCGTCGAGAATATTCGAACAAAATCCGCAGGTTTCTCTCGCGTGAACTGTGTCAGTATTCAAATTTAAATGAATCTGATTTAGTTTCATCGAAAATGAATATCTTTATATGAAATTAGGTAATTATTAAGATCATATTCTTCATTCTGAAAAAGCTGCACTAATCGACACTGTATGAAATATAAATAAATATAAAGTTATTTGCTTCGTTGGCAACCTTTTGAATGGCAACATTTCCCCTGCTCCCCAGCTCTCGTAACCTCACATGGAGAGAGAGAGAGAGAGAGAGAGAGAGAGGGAGAGAGAGAGAGAGGAGAGACAGAGAGAGAGAGAGAGACGCCTAAATATATGACTTGTTACATAAAATTTTCGACATTCGATTGACATTATATATATATATATATATATATATATATATATATATATATATATATATATATATATATATATATATATATATATATATATATATATATTATTTCAACTTTTAATATTTATTTTTATTATATATATTCTGTGTACATTTCAGCATTCCTATATTACTTATCATTCTGTTGCACTGGCTGCAACGCCAGTCGAGTCTTTCAATCAAACGTTCACGTATCGATACCTCATATGTAGGAAAAGCAAGTGAATTACATCAGTCCTTTTATGCCCTAGAGTCTAGACATTTCTAGAGCTTTAACTCTGTATGGGGACACACATGGCAAGACTTGGAGAGGCTCCTGTGGCCTTGAGATGTGGGCCCTTAACCCCACCCCCTGGGACCCATCCCCACCCCCATAGTACCTGCAAAGTAGGGGGTGAATGTTGCCATCCGGTAGAGTTGCAAGCTACGCAAAATTATTGATATTTTTATAATAATTTATCAATGTTTAAGGCTTGGGATATGCAAAAACTTATCCTCTAGATTTGCTTATAAACGAGGAATGTGTTTTAATGAAATGAAATTCCTTTTAGACAGAATAACGAAATAGTTTCGATATGACGGACCGCCGGAATTCCGTCGAATATTCTCGATGACTTGCACAGCAGTGCGATGATTCAGGAATCACTTCCCATTCAAATGACGTCATTCCTTTATGTGTTAGTAACTCTGTAACAAAGGGTAGCATTATCAAGTAATACGAAGACATTTTTTATAAACTGTACTACATCCGCGCTCCTAATGTGATATTTCTGAATGAATTTTTCCTAGAATATTACAGCTTATTTTATAGGATAATGAATGCGAGATGATCCGTAGGCCTAGGTTTCACGAATTACTTATAAAATGAAGAAACCCAAAGACAACTGTAAAATGAAGAAAATGAAAGAAAGGCACAACTGTAAAATGAAGAAAATGAAGGATACAACTGCAAAATGAAGTAAAAATAGAAAGATACAACTATAAAATGAATAAAATGAAAGATACAACTCGGTCACAATAATCTGACGCAATCTGATATACGAATCTTTTACTTAAAAGCTTTAAGAAACATCGAGAATCTTCGTGCGACGAAAGCTTCCGGTCAGCGTCACGACGGTATTTCATCATTCAGAATCAAAAAGGAATTTTTTTCTTTGGAATATCTTATCATTATTTTTTTTTTCTTTTTGTGAGTCTATGAGCAAGCAATTAAAAGTACCGTGGGACTATTATGTGACGGGTGGGGGAGTTGAATGTTGCCATTCCGATAGTTGCCAACGACACTAATATTTTGTATTTATTTGACGAATGTTTTTTCATTTGTTTATATCTCACACATGTCGATTAGTACGGTATTTTTCAAAGTTAAGAATATCATCTTGATGTTTAACTATATTAGACAGAGACTAAACGAAATTCCACATACAATTAAAGTCTCGAAGTTTCTCGATGACTTAAGTAACGGTATCATGATTCAGGACTCAAAGTTCACTAGGAAAAAAATAATTAAATAAATCAACGTAAGTTTTTTTATGAATACGATGTCAAACAAAAATCGTCCTCCAAATAATATTATTTCCACGCTTTTTTCTTATGGGAAAACATTCTTACGGGAAAACATTAGGTCAAGTAAAGTACGTTTAGCTGAATAATGAAATATACAGTCTATGAATGATAATGATAAAATTTTAAGTTTATTGATTAAATCAACTGGTGTTGCATCTCATCATCGATAATATTTTAACTTCATTTTCAGGGTAATATTAAGACATTTTATAATTCATCTTAGAAAGATTTTTTGTTTTGTTTTAACAGAGTAAATTACTGAACTGGATTTAAAGTGATGTTAAGACTATAATATTAAGACAGAAATCTTTTTTTAAACATCCAAGAATATATCTTAGTCTCTCTCTCTCTCTCTCTCTCTCTCTCTCTCTCTCTCTCTCTCTCTCTCTCTCTCTATAAAGGCGAGATTTTTTAATGATCTAGTTGGCAACTGTACGTTGTCCGGGGCTGAGAATCTTCCAGAGAGAGAGAGAGAGAGAGAGAGAGAGAGATCCTTCCCACTATTTTTATAGCGGATCCAGAAAATTTTTGGAGGGGCAGCAATTTTCATATTACACATATACAGTATGTATATATATATATATATATATATATATATATATATATATATATATATATATATATATATATATATATATATATATATATATAATTTCTTTAATCGATTTTTATTTTTTCCCATTTTTATATTTCTTATTTATGTTATTATTATCAAAATCTTCAGTATTATTATTTTATCATTATTTGTCATGGGGGGCGCGTGCCCAGGTTCCGCTAGTGATTCTTCCATGGGGAAAGAGGTACAAAAAGTGTCAGTAATTTTAATCACATTTTTGCATTTTACACTCTCTCTCTCTCTCTCTCTCTTCTCTCTCTCTCTCTCTCTCTGGAAGATTCTCAGACCGGGCAACGCACAGTTGCCAACTAGAACATTAAAAAATCTCGCCTTACTTTTATTTTCATTACGTTTTGTAATTGAAATCTTTAAAGACTGATAATAATTTTCCCTTCCAAATTAAATGGAAAATTTCTTAATGAATATGAACCTAATATAATTCAGTTATTTTAAGTTTTATCAAATAGCGACAAATTATATTTATTACCATGTTATTCACCTGAATTTAAAGACTGTATTGGTTAGTAATTCCCGAAAAACTTTTTAAAAATACATTTCAGATCTGTCATTAAGTAATCTTGCGTAAGGTTTAATTATTTTACAAAGAAATATGACAACTAGAATATTCTAGTAACGGATGTTGCGGCGTGTAGACTGCTCTAGAAATTCATTTGTTTATATTTATTGTAATGTCGAATGATACACTTTTTACATAAATAAGAGTAGGCCTATGGATCTCAAAATTCATTTATTTATATCTATTGTAATGTCGTATAGTGCACTTTTTCATAATCAAGAGTAGGCCTACGTCGATAGGCTCAAAACAATAATATGATTTTCACATTTTTTCTATATTTTATACTTTTTAAGTATATGATTGATATAAGCCTAACCGATCAAAGGTATATTGATGGACTGAATCAATTGGCGTTGCATTTTGATGTCTAAATCATCAGGATGTGAGCAATGGAAATATTTTGATTATATCTCTCTCTCTCTCTCTCTCTCTCTCTCTCTCTCTCTCTCTCTCTCTCTCTCTCTTTGAAAAGGTAATTTGAGTTACAAAGGTTCATAAAATCCATATTTTTAAGTAATATCTCTTTGTATTTTGAATTAGTTTTCAGAATTCATGTTTTTGTCCCGTGAAAAAGTTATGTAAATAACCCACGCATTTCAGTGTAGTTATATTTTCACAATAAAAGTTAAAGAAAGTCAAATTTCACAATCTGTTAGTCATTACGTTTATTTCACCATCTCTCTCTCTCTCTCTCTCTCACAGCTACCGGAACATTCTCAGTCTCGACTGTGCTCAGTTGCCTATTAGAACTTTAAGACGTCTCATTTTCACATCAATGTTTCGTTCTTTCTTTTCCTTATTCGTTCGTATTTTTAATTTTCATCTCTTCTACTTAGAAACATTTAAGTTACAGTAACAGATCGCTGTAAAATGCCTCTATTATCTGCAAACGTTTCTATACATCGTAATTTTATTCGTTAATGACTGACGCAAGAAACTCATTTTTTATAATGATGAAAATGCAGACTTTTAACGCAGGCCATTTGATATGTTCATCACTTTATATGGGATTACCTTTCCCGCTGACGAAGGGGACACTGATTTCTCGAAACGAGTGAAATATTCCCGCGATGGTTACAAAGACTCGCGCCTAGACTCACCGAGAACGTTCGAGAATCATGCCTCTGGATACATATAAGCGCCGTGAGACGGTAGGCGACTCAGAATCAACTTGGCAGCGAGAGAAGTAACATCGAGTTTAGACATATAAGCGATCGTGCTCAGTCGCCGAGTATATTTCGCGAAAGACTTGTAATTTACCTTTGTAGAAGTATTATCTCGTTCGATTTGACTTAATCTATCGAAGAGAATATCCCGTGGAAGCTGAACTCGTTCAACAACGCTTGTTGGTATAGTTATAAAGTTTGATTTTGTGTAAAACTCACGAAAGACATGGCCGCTCCAGCAATCGGAATCGACCTGGGGACCACCTACTCCTGCGTGGGCGTGTTCGAGAACGGCAGAGTGGAAATCATCGCCAACGACCAGGGGAACAGAACGACCCCTTCGTACGTCGCCTTCAACGACTCCGAGAGGCTGGTCGGAGACGCGGCCAAGAACCAGGCCGCCATCAACCCCACCAACACCATCTTCGACGCCAAGAGGCTGATCGGACGCAAGTTCGACGACCCCACCGTCCAGAGCGACATGAAGCACTGGCCCTTCAGCGTGACGAGCGAGTCGGGAAAGCCCAAGATCCAGGCCGAGTTCAAGGGCGAGGTCAAGACCTTCAACCCAGAGGAGATCTCCTCCATGGTCCTGATGAAGATGAAGGAGACTGCCGAGTCCTACTTGGGCAGGAAGGTTTCGGACGCCGTCGTCACAGTGCCTGCCTACTTCAACGACTCCCAGAGGCAGGCCACCAAAGACGCAGGCACCATTGCAGGCCTGAACGTGCTGCGCATCATCAATGAGCCGACGGCAGCCGCCATCGCCTACGGACTGGACAGGAAAGTAACAAGTGGCAAGGAACGCAACGTCCTGATCTTCGACCTTGGCGGCGGCACTTTCGACGTGTCGATTCTGAACATCGACGACGGCGTCTTTGAGGTGAAATCGACGGCAGGAGACACCCACCTGGGAGGAGAGGACTTCGACAACCGTCTGGTGAGTCACTTCCTGCAGGAGTTCCAGAGGAAGTACAAGAAGGACATCAGCGGACAACAAGAGGTCGATCCGGCGTCTGCGCACAGCCTGCGAGAGGGCCAAGCGAACCCTCTCCTCCTCTGCCCAGGCGAGTGTGGAGATCGACTCCTGTTTGAGGCATCGACTTCTACACGTCCATCACCCGTGCCAGGTTTGAGGAACTGTGCTCTGACCTGTTCCGCAACACCCTGGCCCCTGTGGAGAAGGCCCTGAGGGACGCCAAGCTCGACAAGGGCAGCATCGACGACATTGTGCTGGTAGGAGGCTCGACGCGCATCCCGAAGGTGCAGAAACTTCTGCAGGAGTTCTTCAACGGGAAGGAGCTGAACAAATCGATCAATCCTGACGAAGCAGTGGCGTATGGCGCAGCCGTGCAGGGAGCCATCCTTCGAGGGGACCAGTCAGACACCGTGAAGGACCTTCTGCTGCTGGACGTGGCTCCTCTGTCCTGGGCATCGAAACTGCTGGCGGCGTCGCGACTGCACTGATCAAGCGCAACACCACAATTCCCACCAAACAGACGCAGGTCTTCTCCACCTACTCGGACAACCAGCCCGCCGTCACCATCCAGGTGTACGAGGGCGAAAGGGCGATGACCAGAGACAACAACCTCCTGGGCAAGTTCGACCTGACGGGCATCCCCCCAGCACCTCGAGGCGTTCCCCAGATCGAGGTGACCTTCGACATCGACGCCAACGGCATTCTGAACGTGTCTGCCGCGGACAAGTCCTCCGGGAAGTCGAACAAGATCACCATCACCAACGACAAAGGGCGCCTGAGCAAGGAGGACATCGAACGCATGGTGCAGGAGGCGGAGAAGTACGCCGCAGAAGACGCCCGGCAGAAGGAGAGGATCGACGCCAAGAACCAGCTGGAGTCTCTGTGTCTGAGCGTCAAGGGCTCTCTGAACGAGGAGGCGGTGTCGAGCAAGATCAACGACCAGGAGAAGAGTCGAGCGAAGCAGGTGGTGGAGGAGACGCTCACCTGGATCGACAGGAACCAGATGGCTGAGAAGGAGGAGTTCGAGGACAAGATGAAGAGTCTGGAGGAGGTGTGGAGGCCCATCGCCGCCAAGATCCACGGAGGGGCGTCTGGCCAGGGGCCCGCCTTCGCCGCCAGCAACAACAAACAGCACGGCGGTGCTGCAGGCACGGGGCCTACTATCGAAGAAGTCGACTAAATATAAATCACTAGTCACTTGTTAATGTTTATCATTCATTTTCATTCATCCAGTTTTTTCATTTCATTCATAACTTGCGATAGACAATATTGTAATTCATCACATTCCATCCCCAGAATTCATTAAGGTTTAGTACATGAGAAGTTGTATATATTTTTTTTATAAATAATTAAAAACTATCAGACTGTTATCAGAAGCTGTATAATATTTTTAGAAATAAATAATAAAAAATTATCAAAATGTATTGTTAACCTTAAATACTTAAGTATTTTCAGGAATTTATTATATAATTGAAAATGGTATTTAGAACAAGATTTGAAAGTGAAATGTGAATAATGTATATGAGTTACTTTAGATCATTATCCAATGTATATTAATATCAAGATAAAAACAAATTTTTAAGGTTTTAAATGAGTAATATATTTAGAAACATGAGGAAAGTAAAAAACTATACACATTTGTTCATACAAAACCTGATACATGTATAAACACTAAGAAAAAATGGAAGCACTACAAACCAGAGAAATATATTTCATATAACATTTTGCTCATAAAAACAAAGGAAAATGAATATGTAAACTTTTCCAAATGAATAACAAGGACTAAAATAAATTTACTACAAACAGGAGCAGAACGAAAAGAATTATTAAAATGAGAAAATATAATATAACAGATCATGCTAACACTAGGTCTAGTGTCTACCTTAGGGACTGACTAATGAATAGGTGCGGTTTTCAAGTTAACACGAAAGACTCAACCTTCAGTAAATCGTAGTATAAAACCATAGGAAGCCATTACGAACTGTAGTACAAATACCTTACATAGAACTGCATAGACAGTCTGATAAATTGACCGTATGTACAGATGAAGGCAGCTATATACCGTCTGCCCTCTTATTACCCAAACAGTTCGCTTACATTCCCAAGATACCAAACGGCCGTGTATTCCTGTATCAAGTAGCAAATCATATAAACAAAATACTACCGGCGGAATAGAGATGCACAATATATCGTTCATTTTATTCCCTTTAAATTTGAACATAAAACGACGTGCATTGAGTTTTTCGCCGTAGTGGAAACGAAACATTACGGAATCGTAATTTTTAGAAGTTTCCAAGACTCCTTCAGAGCGGACGCGAGGAGGCGAGTCGTTATTCTGTTATTGTATCGAATTTGGGGGAAGTTATTTTAGCGGCCGATGACGAAGTTCGACTTCATTATGATAGTTAAACAAAACAATAATATAGAAAAAATAAGGAGGGAGAGATTCTTATTCTTCGAAAAACCACTGAATACTTGCGTCTAATCTCTCTCTCTCTCTCTCTCTCTCTCTCTCTCTCTCTCTCTCTCTCTCTCTCTCTCTCTCTCTCGTCAAACCATAGCTACAATCCACAAGTTGAAATTATTTCCATAATAAAAACATTTCTATTTTGTACTAATGGTAAATTCTACATATATATATATATATATATATATATATATATATATATATATATATCATACACATATATATTATATATATGTTTGTGTGTGCATGCAAGCAAGTACAGCACTTCACGCAAAAAGTCCTCAAGAAATAAGTATGAATATTACCACAAACACTATTATTATACTGCCATCGTTACCACTGATTTAAGCAATAGTTATTTGTCTTCACCGACATTTTCCATATTTTTACAGACCAAGTATATTGAGTTTGCAAACGTTCAATATCGACATTATGGTATAACTCTTTTTCTGAACGTCATTATCGTTAACGTTTTTATTGTTACGATCTTTCTTATTTGTTTAAATGTTCGATTCTCTCTATGAAGCATTCAACACAAAACGCTTACAGGTACCAGAGAGCGTGTATGTATTCACACACACACACACACACACACTTAGCCGACACCTGGCTCGAGAAGTTTCCTGAAGACAGCTGATTCTCTCTCTCTCTCTCTCTCTCTCTCTCTCTCTCTCTCTCTCTCTCTCTCTCAAATCTTTGACGTTATTGTAAACACTTCCCTTCCCATACGTTATAAAAGAGCGGCAATTTTTAACAATTTTAAGTAGGCTATCCCTCTAGTGTTTTATTTTATCCTTCAGACAGATTCATCCATATCTTCGCTCTGGAAAGTAAAATAAAACACCGTAAATTGTTTTATGGAAATGTCCAAAGCAGAGCTTTGAGAATCATTTAATAAACGTGCGGTAGTTCTTAGTCGTTCAGGTTGTAATGACAATGTTGTTAGAGAAACTAGACTCAACAATAGCAAGAAATGTTGGATCTTTCCTAGACAGTGACTAATATTTCTTGGGGGTCATTATCTTTATGATATTTACAGACTTTTTATGTTTTTACGGTAATCCCCAACGGACTTGTACTGAACACGCCGCAAAGCTTGATACGTACCGGGTTAAAACACGCACACACATGCACACTCACACGGACAGGAAGTGCCAGAAACGCACACAAACATTCGCACACACACACAAACAAAATTTACGGTGGTTTTAACAAAATCATCCAAGTAGTTCAAAAGCATGAACTGTAAGCTTAGGCCTAACCTCTACATAACACTGTGGGAAAAGTGCAATAATGCTGGAAGTGAATCAAAATGGCTTACTTTGATGACCTAACTGGTGAAACTGCTTTCACATCCCCAGCCTGCAATTAGTTCGTAAGTTATTATTATTATTATTATCAAACCTGTGAAAAGCCTTAATTTCAAGTTTCCTCACAATTATGGACACGCTTCTCTGAAAGCATTAAGTGACAGAGAATTGATGGTTAATGGTATTTAATAGTTAAGCCTTGATGTCTCATTTTTTACTTGAAATTCCGAAATTGCTAAACCGGATGTGGACTAAGTAAGATTTTTTGTTTTTATCAAGATTTGCTGTCTATCAAGATATTAACAAATATATATTTCTATAATGGATTCGCCTTTAATATAACTAATCACTTTTAATTATTTCACGTATTTTTCAGTTACCCAAAGACCTGGTCATATACCAGAGTATTTGCGATATAAAAATATAACCTTAGAACCAGAAATAGATAATAAAAATATCGAACCATATGTTTTTATGATACGGACGATTATCTATTGGGGTGTCCGTATGAATGACAGTTAACTAACCTTGACATGATTGTGAGAAATTAATAAAATGACAGATCATTACTGAGCAAATATTCTCTCAACGTATATATTAACCTAAATAGATAGAGAGGGGACCACTCCCATCTCCCGCCAAAACATTTTCCTTAAGTATTACTCCGCATGACTCAGGCTGCCAGAGGCGCGAAGCATCCTGTTTGTCTCATTTTGGCTTCTGAATCTGTTCTTGATGTAAGAACGAACAATATATATCCTTTCCTGATGTCATTGCTCGATGAGTTATTATTTTATGCGTTATTATTGTTATTATGAAGTCTGATGTACAGTTTCTCAGTTGCAATTCGGGGCTGATGTAATCACGTTTGTTTGTTTGCATCCCGGATCTTCGTGGCTTCCTTAGTACGACATGTGAATATGAACACCCTCATTGTGTAGACAGTATATCATCATGCCAGTCGAAACTCGAAAGGGAATCGTTTGCCTTACAGTACATCCTCACGACAAACAGACAGGCAGACATAGCCGGTAACACCAGGCCGCCTGGCAAAACCAGTCGTGAGAGCGGCAGCCACGTGAGGCATATCGGTGGCTGGTTGTGCAAGGTTCCCGCCAAAACCTGGTTTTCCACTTTTCCACCGAAAATTAGACCCATGTTTCTATAATGTAATGGAATATTTTCCGTAATTTGTCCTTATAGTTAGAATCCCATCGCTTGCTATGCATTAATCATAGTACATTAAATGCATTTGTCGTGAAATATGACACGGAATGTCCAATAACGAATAAATTGTATATTAATGTTGCAATTATCAGTAAAGATAAGTACTATTGTGTAATTAAGTCCAACCATTTTGTTTCCTTTATCAGTGAAGCTCTTTTTTATTTTATCTCTATTAACCCCTGACTTCGTAATCGGAGAAAGATAAGATGGTCGGTGAATATTAATTATAGACGTCCTTGATTTTAAGAGGACAGGGTATACGTGTGCGTATTATAAAGTACAAGAACCGCATGGCAATCTTGTCATTTTAGGAAAACAAGGTAACAAATAACACGCTCTTTTACAGACAAAATTCTTATAATACGAAATACATTCCGGCGTATCACGCAGTAACAAAAACACCGTTTGATGTAATAACGAATACACAACTGTGTACGAATAACGCCGAAAAACACGCATACAAGAGAATAAAGGAAGGAATAAAATGAGCTGCCAAGCCCTCTGGTCTAGCTCTAGCGGGAGAGGAATAGCTACCCGGGCGTTGGCTTCTAATGCAGGGTTTTGGTGCGGTTGCCATATGTCGTATTGTTCATTTTACTAGTTTTATGAACTGCTTGATATGTGGCCATTAGCGGATAAGGCGAATAGGCCTACCTCTTCCATTTCAATCATATGCACAGATGATTTACTGATAGGAAACTTTATTGGCCGTATAATAACTCAAAACACGAGTAATCGGTACAGTAGGCGTAGCATACGTTGCCAAGTAGACTCTTGGTAGAAATATCACTTCTTTTTTCTTTTATTTCTACTTCCACACTTCTTCTTATGTTTGCTTGACACATATCCTATCTCCCAAGGCAACCATGATTCACATAAAATCAAGCTTGTGTTGTCCATTATGAAATATCTGTATGACTAATAAGGATTCCGCTATATGTGCATGCTTTGCAACATGCAATCAATTATTTCTAGATTTTTCAAAACACATGCTCTATGCGTCATTGGAAGGTGGTGGACCAGGTGGAGGGGGAGGGGAGGACACATGATGTTATCATGGGAAATGCTTTCTCGGTATCAGGAACAGCAAGCTCATGTGTTCTTGGAAATCACTGTTTCACCATTTAAAGTTGACTGCCCATAGGCCTATGCCATCAGTAACATTTTGGTTCGTCCTGTTTTTTTAACCTTTGTTCAGCTGAGACATTTCATTTAAGAAAGGTGTCTACGTATGGAATATAATACCCACATGTGCACTTATGTAATCTCTAACGTAACACAGCGTCTAATGAATACTTTCTATAGGCCTATAAGCTTTGTATTACTTCTCTGAGTATTCCCTTCCATTTGACACATCAATTATATGTATTGGACAGACGCCGATATAAGCTAATATAACTTCTATGGCATTACAAGTTGCAGTTTTTGCTGTGTATAGACCCGACACACACATGAATTTTCTAACAATATAAATGTTTAACCGCTTCCTGACCCAATTCGCTGGTTGCAATTAAAATCGGGGAATTTCACCGTCGTCCTCATACTTATACATCATTTATTCGGGAATTTCAATGTCGTTTGCATACTTGTATGTCATTTTATGATAAATATTGTCAAAAATTCTAAAGGGAATTGACAGCACTGCAGGTAGCAACATGGTACTTTCTATTGCTTTAGTACCATGCCCGTGCCAATTCCTAATTGGCAAACTGACAGGTATTCTCTCAGGTGGTTGTTTGGGGCGTCGACAGGTGGTTTGGTGCCCTTTTCAAACCTTTTAAGACGACGTTTTGTACAAAATCTTCCCAGTTAAAAATGAGGACAAAGAAACGACCCATTTTTATTTGTCGGAATTAAAGCCTTTTCCCCGGATAAATACGTCGCTTCTGCTTTTGCAATATTGTTCAGAATGTTCTCTAATGACGTGGCTTTTCATTCCCGCCCAAGAATTGGAGAGGTGGGAAAAGGCTCGAGAGAAAATTCCAGTCGAACGGAAAGTGGTCGTACTTTAAGAAAGGCCAGCGAGGGTACGAACCCACGTGTAAATCGATGTCGGCGCCGGGAAACGTTTCTAGAACCTTCTGGAACATTCGGTCGCGTAACGCACGTCTTTTGCTCTTTCCGGTAATAGTTCCCGACGAAAATTCGAGATTTAACGCGAAAGAAGGAGAAAAGGCGTGATAGGAGCATTCATTCGTGTATATTAATAGAATTTCAAGGATTTCGCGATGATTTTGAAAGGTATAAATGCAGATTTCTAATATCGATTAATTTGATGGGCGGAGAATTTGACGCCGGGTATTTAAAGAGGCGAGCGCGATTTTTGGGAGGCAGAGTGGCTTCACATAGCGCTAAGATAACCCACGCTAAGTTCACTCTCAAGTGTTCATCACCGGTCCCATTTATATCGCGTCATCTTCAATAACTAACAAAGTAAGTGATTAATGTTTAAGGAATTCGGCTGGATCTTGTGATTGTGAATTGACTGTGACGTATGTTGCGGGAAGACGCAGTTGTGGTTAATGTTTCTTTAGTGTTTTTTTTTTTAGCGTATTTACTAATTTTGGAACCTGAGAACTTTTTCTTTATATATGGTTACGTCACGTAAGAAGGCTGTGTGACCGTGTTTTGTTTTTAATGTAAATGGCTTATGCTTTGTAACGCGTTACACATTTCACAAGTTGTTATAATATGATGTTAATTATATAAATTTACCGGTTAGGCTCAAATTCAAGGCTTTTGAACTAACGATAAGCAACTACCCGACCGCAGTGACGTAAGTTACTATAAAGAATCTCGTTCTTTTAGCTCAATAAGTCGAGAACAAAGAGCATTGGAGCCGTTACAAAGGCAAATCCTATTTAGTATTATTACTATCACTTCGTCATGTATGGTTAGCACATTGAATCCGGATATTGGAGCGAAAATTGCCCTCTAGTAGTGTACTTTGTAAATATGCTTGGTCTTCTATTATGTATCCTTAAGGTTGCAACCCCAAGATAATATTGAGAACTTTAGTCAGAAAGGGGCCCAAAAAGTAAACAATTTGAGTGTTAGTTTATTCTGGCAATTTTTTTAGTAATTTTCCTAACGTTCATTCATAAAGTCGAGTGTACTAGGAACCGTATCCACGTTCATTCATTTAGCTAAATTGAAAACTTTGCCACGTTCTGTCACAACCGTATTACATTGATGACGTCACTACGTTCATTCGAAAAGTTTTTTCACATTGAAAACTTACCCACGGTCATTCATGAACTTGATTACAATGTAAACGTACCCACGATCATTCTTGAAATTTATAACACTAAACGTACTCACTATCATTCATGAATTTTATTACAATGCAAACGTAACCACTTTCATTCCTGAAATTTATGTAGTATATTACACTGAAAATGAATAATAGTATTTTGTCAGCACTATGAATTTGTAAAATAAGACAGCTGCAATGGGAAGTTGTAAAGCAGACAGTTATTATATTTGAGCAGCTCTCCTTTTGAATATCATAAGTTAAGCATATGTTGAGGTAGTCTACAGTCAGATGTCCTTAACCTAAACATGTTTCTTGATTTCCAGATGCCCGAAGAACCAATGTCAGAGGAGGTCGAGACCTTCGCCTTCCAGGCTGAGATTGCTCAGCTGATGTCCTTGATCATCAACACTTTCTACAGCAATAAGGAAATCTTCCTGAGAGAGTTGATCTCCAACTCCTCTGATGCCCTGGACAAGATTCGCTACGAGTCCCTCACAGATCCCTCAAAGATCGAATCTGGCAAGGAGCTTTTCATCAAAATTGTCCCCAACAAAGATGACAGAACACTGACCATTCTTGATAGGTAAGTTCAAGCTATGGCCTTAGATATCAGCTATTTATTGCAATGATTTTATTTCCAAAATTTGATTGCGAGCATTGTTTGTGTATGTCATTAGCACAGTCATGGTAATTTTTTGTACTGGTTTAACGTTGAGATTGCTTACATTTAGCAATATAGCTTGCCTCATTTTCCATAATATGGCAGTTACCAAATCCCAGACACTGACTCAATTTTTTTTTCATTGCAGTGGTATTGGTATGACCAAGGCTGACCTGGTCAACAACCTTGGTACCATTGCCAAGTCAGGCACAAAGGCCTTCATGGAGGCACTTCAGGCAGGTGCAGACATCTCCATGATTGGTCAGTTTGGTGTAGGTTTCTACTCTGCATACCTCATCGCTGACAAGGTCACAGTGGTTTCCAAGAACAACGATGACGACCAGTACGTGTGGGAGTCCTCAGCTGGAGGCTCCTTCACTGTGAGGCCTGACCATGGGGAACCCATTGGCCGTGGTACCAAGATCACACTCCACCTGAAGGAGGATCAGACAGAGTACTTGGAGGAACGTCGTGTCAAGGAGATTGTGAAGAAGCACTCTCAGTTCATTGGCTATCCTATCAAGCTTGTTGTTGAGAAGGAGAGAGACAAGGTAAATAAATGTTTCATATGTAGGGGACTAGTCACTCAAGGTCATTGGTGCAATAATGTGTGGACTTATTACTGCTGTGGCAGTTTCTGAAAATTAATTTTGGGTAATCATCTTATAATTTTGATGCCATTTCCCAATTACAAGTTTGAGTAATCTAATAATTTTGATCAAAGTGATTTAATGAAACATTCTTATTTCAGGAAGTATCTGATGATGAAGAGGAGGAGAAGGAGGAAGAAGAAAAGAAGGATGAGGAAGAGGACAAGGACAAGGAAAAGGAGAAGCCTAAGATTGAAGATGTAGGCGAAGATGAAGACGCTGACAAGAAGGATGACGGCAAGAAGAAGAAAACTGTCAAGGAGAAGTACACAGAAGATGAAGAGCTCAACAAGACCAAGCCTTTATGGACCAGAAACCCTGATGACATTTCTCAGGAAGAATATGGAGAGTTCTACAAATCCTTGACAAATGACTGGGAAGATCACCTGGCTGTGAAGCACTTCAGTGTGGAGGGTCAGCTAGAGTTCCGTGCCCTGTTGTTCCTTCCCCGCCGTGCCCCCTTCGATCTGTTTGAGAACCGTAAGCAGAAGAACAAGATCAAGCTGTATGTAAGAAGGGTATTCATCATGGAGAATTGCGAGGATCTCATTCCTGAGTACCTGAACTTCCTCAATGGTGTGGTTGATTCAGAAGATCTGCCCCTCAACATCTCTCGTGAGATGCTTCAGCAGAACAAGATCTTGAAGGTCATCCGCAAGAACTTGGTCAAGAAGTCCATGGAACTGTTTGAGGAACTCACCGAGGATAAGGATAACTACAAGAAGTTCTACGAGAACTTCTCCAAGAACCTGAAGTTGGGTATCCACGAGGATTCTACTAACCGCAAGAAGTTGGCTGATTTCCTCCGCTACCACACCTCCTCCTCAGGCGATGAGATGTGCTCGCTGAAGGATTACGTCTCTCGGATGAAGGAGAACCAGAAGCACATCTACTACATCACTGGTGAATCTCGTGAACAGGTGCACAACTCGGCCTTTGTCGAGAGGGTCAAGAAGCGTGGATTTGAGGTCATTTACATGACTGAACCCATTGATGAATATTGTGTGCAGCAGCTGAAGGAGTATGATGGCAAGCAGCTGGTATCTGTCACCAAGGAAGGTCTGGAACTCCCAGAGGATGAGGAAGAGAAGAAGAAGTTTGAGGAGCAGAAGACCAAGTACGAGAATCTCTGCAAGGTGAGTTTTTGTACCCTTTTGTGTAAATGCATGTATTGGTCTGAATTACTGAACATCAAGACCCCTTTTTGCAATTGGATCTTAATTAAGAACAGTTGATGATGTTTATATATCGAATTGGATGATTTTAGGTAACTGACATCATTCTTTCCCACTTTCAGGTCATGAAGGACATCTTAGACAAGCGAGTAGAAAGGTTGTCATCAGCAACAGGCTTGTGACATCACCCTGCTGTATCGTCACATCCCAGTATGGTTGGACGGCCAACATGGAAAGGATCATGAAGGCCCAGGCCTTGAGGGACACGTCCACCATGGGATACATGGCTGCCAAGAAGCACTTGGAGATCAACCCAGACCACTGCATCATTGACACCCTCCGCCAGAAGGCAGATGCCGACAAGAACGACAAGTCTGTCAAGGATCTTGTGATGCTGCTGTTCGAGAGCTCCCTCCTGTCCTCTGGATTCACTCTTGAGGATCCTGGTGTCTTTGCCAGCAGGATTTACAGGTAATTACCCTCTACTCACATAACCCTAACCAATGACTTGACCAAGGCATTGAACCTAATTCGAAAATCTTGACCATAAATGACCATAAAATTTGATCTTGAAATTGAAACTTTACTAGAAATTCAGCCAAATTCAAATTGATTTTTACTTTTTTATTTTTCCTTACAAGGTCAACTCATGTTTTCTTTGGAAGGATTACAGTATTTTTGAAATATTCATATGAGCCAAATCTATTTCTAGTAGAAATTCAACCAGTTTTAAATTGCCAACTATTTGCAAGGTTGACAGTTCATTACCTGGGAAGCTAATAATTTCCTTATTTCAAATAATTTCCTTATTTCAATGCTGAATGACCTCATAGGTCCCAGTGCTTGGCTTTTGGCCTCAACTCTGTGTTCAATTCAATAATTTCCTTACTAATATATATAAAGAGAAGTTATGGGGTTCTTAAAAACACTCGCCACGTGTTCTAAATCCTACCATTTCTGTTTTCAGAATGATCAAGCTTGGTCTCGGAATCGACGAGGACGACATGACCGTCGAAGAATCCGGCGAAGGTGGAGACGAAGAAATGCCTCCACTGGAAGGTGATGATGAAGATGCCTCGCGTATGGAGGAAGTTGACTAAACGTGAATCCTGAATTGTTACTAGTCGATCTAACAACCATTCCATTTCATTCCATCCCATCCCATCTCATCTCATCCCATTCCATCCCATCTCGTCCCATCCAATCTCATCTGAGTTCATCCAATTTAACCATAACATTCCCATGTACTCACTTTTCATCGACTCATTTTCCATTTCAACTCATGTTATTTATCACGTTCGTTGATTATAGGAACAAGGTCTTGAGTTTAACAAGCATTAGTTAGAGAAACTTCATTAAGATTTGATGTTAATATCTGCTTTAACTGAAGTTGTATCCCCCTTTGATCCATATTGGACATCCTGTTCGAAGAACATTCCTATTTTTGTACATAACTCGACAATGTACATTTTCTTTTTGTTAATAAAGCGTTGAACGTTTTCTATGTGTTCTGTTCACCTCCCTTTTGTATTGGCAAATTTTACTATGAAAAGTACTCGTGTTTAAAAACAATGTTACACCTAATAAAGGGAAAATGGTGTAAAGTAATGGTTTCACTGAGTTTTCTGTACTTGAGAGCAAGTTATTTTTACCTGTTATTTATAAATTGTTGCCTGTAGACCAAGTCTTAAAAATCTTTGTTACAAATAAGATGGACCGTGTCACAAGGCCAAAAAAAAAAAAAAACATTTTAAAGTAAATCTATAGAGACAAGGTTGATTATTGGACAAGGTAAACCAAATAATGCCTATTGACTAAGCTGTATCTACACTGGCGTCCAGATGTCCCATTCTGTAAAGTCGCTGTGCACGAATGACCATGGGCTACATAATCCGCAATGCAGATATGGCACATGAAGTTCATAACTGCTCCCAGGCCCTTTAATAGTTATGTAGATTCCACGTCTCTCGCCCAATTATAGACGTAATGATTCTTACTTATTAGGTAACATTATCTTAGTCTGCTGGTAATAAAAAAAAAATTAAGAGGTGTCTTATCGAAACATTGTGTGTCTATGGAGCACCTTTCGAAAGCACACAAGTTGCATTGCAACTCAGAACGCTGAGAATTTAAGGGGGTCAGACGAAGTAGTTGCATTTACAACGTAGGCCCATGTAGATTTTGCATACTCATTATTGATGGAATTCAAAGCATTGTTTAGTGACTGGTTCATTTTGGTTTCAATAGACACACGTCCCCAGTAGCAGTCTCCGTTTTCAGTTTGAGCAAGCTTGACAGAAGCCGTTGCACACAGCAAATTTACATATGAACCGTTTATTTTACATTTGATCTCAACTTGAGACTACGAATATGCTCAGCAATGCCCCCATGTGTTATACTTAGTTTCTCGCGCTCTTCGTGTGTGCATAACAGTTGAAAAGCCAGAAAAAGTCAAAACAAAGCAATATGGCGCTTATGAAGTTGAACTACGACATCTCTTGAACAGACGCTGTCGTTTCTGGAGCTTGGTTGGAAAACCTTTGCTCGCCAGGCTGACGTTACAACCAAAATACTTCTATCCAAGGTCTATAAAAAGGTCCAGACATTCTATAGGCCTATTCAGCTAATCATGTCAGATCACTCGATAACAAGAACAATCCGTTACTTAGGAGGGTTCATTCATCTTATTCGGCATTTTTGTGAATGGGCCGACATTCTTGATAACTGCAGAGATAGTACTAGTAGTAGTACACAGAATCTTGGGATGCCTTAGACTGACAGTCTTTAGTGAGTGACCAGCCAAAGAATTTCTGGCGAGTGTTCTGAAAACACGCCGCTATTTTGGTTCGTTGACAGGTGTGTGCTGGCTTTTTTTTTTTACTTTTTATCTTGAGCAAGATTGCACGTGGATTTGTTTACAATCAAAGGATTAAATAGGCAACACAGTATGTAGTGCGTTCTTAATACTCATATACTTTGAATTTAAAGGGACGTGCATTTCATATTATTATTATTATTATTGACACGATGGTAACTGAATCACTGTTAATACTCTCAAATTTATGAAGGTATAAAAATGATAATATTTACATCTCTAGCTTTGAAAATTTTCTAGACTAATGTTGATAACAGAAATGATAACAGAGATTATTATTATCGTAAGTGTGACCATATTATAACAAAATTCATTATTATTATTATAATATTATTATTATTATTATTATTATTATTATTATTATTATTATTATTATTATTATTATTATTATTCGAGTACTAATACTCATACAAACAATCAAATAAAAAGTTAGAAGTGGAACTTCCCTCCTACAGAAGATTCTCGTCGCTCGGATTCCGAAGGGAATACCCCAACGGCGGGAAAACGTTCCTCGGATCATCTGCGTTGTTTTGTTTTGCGTCGTGTCCCTCGTTGCTTGTTGGAAATCGCTTTGGAAGCATGGGCGCCCGCAGCATATTTTCCAATGGGGGGCGGGGGGAATTTTCATACATATAATACATGCATAGTTTCCGGTATCAAGCAGACAAACACTTTTGACCCCTTGAACTAGCAGGGTAATTCCAAAAACAGTATCAATGCCTACATTTCTTTAATGAATAAACCAATTACATATATGTGTGTGTATGCACAAAAATTTGTTTCCAGGATTTCAGGGGGGGTGGGTTGCAAGTGGCCGCCCACACGCCCCGCCTCCTTTCCCTCGACGCGCGGGCGCCCATGTTTGAAAGTTTGAGAAATAAAAAGTAAAGATAGTCCCTAAATTAACGTAAATTCTTGTTAAAAAAAATGACAATCAACACATCAAACGTTGCCATTTATCAGCCTCGTCAATTTTAGAAGTAGGCGATAGAGTTACCGAGATAAAGTTTCTAGAAGGACGTCGGTTAGAAACCTAAAAACACAAAAACGCTTTAAAAGTTGCAATTTGTATGTCGTGTGATTGTTCATTTGAGTATATTCATATACAGTATAACCATTAAATTTTGGTTACTATTTGAAGTCGTTTAAATAGTAATAAAATATATATATATATATATATATATATATATATATGTACGTATATATATATATATATATATATATATATATATATATATATATATATATATATATATATAGAGAGAGAGAGAGAGAGAGAGAGAGAGAGAGAGAGAGAGAGAGAGAGAGAGAGAGAGAGAGAGAGACGCTCGGGCCAATTGCTATAGTCGATATATTTTAAATTTAAGTGATTCCTTTAACAGCTTGCCAGAATTAGCATCGATTCAATTACAATAATAATATAATAATAATAATAAATAGGAAATGCACTTTCAATTGAATTCAGAATATTTAAATAAAAAAAAGCTTCTCAAAGCAATTCGCTTCCTGCTTCGAATCTTATAACGAAATGGTTACACACAGAAGACCAAAATTTCGTAGAATTTTCTCATTTTCTGACGCAGGTTAAAGGTGCCCCATGATGACGAAGAACGTTTCTCGAACCCTCCACCACATTCTGCCGTGTAACGCCAGTCTTTCGCTCTTTCCGGAAATAGTTCCAGCAGGAAACTTTGAAAATTTGGATAAATAGGACATTTCCATATCTTATTAGCCATTATTTGTATTCTTAAACATAAATAATTTCATTTCAAAAGACTTTCCATAATGATAAACTAAAGAGATGACAATCATTTGTTTGATTTTCCAGAAAGCGTGCGGACTAATATCTAAAGGCCAGCAACAGGCTGCTGGGGACTTCAGTTGCGGCTCAACCTTGAGAGTGGACTGACAGTTCGCCTGAGTTTGGATACCGGTTACCGAAGGCCCGTCGTTTAACATCGTTTTTATTTAAAAGTGCTCTAGTTTCGAAGGTAAGTTTTTGACCTTTCGAGAATGGAAGGTTCCGTTGTCATAATGGTGTAATGTGACGTGGAATTATTTGGTTAGTTGAAGCCCTTGAGGCATTTAATTGGAAAATTGAACCAGACTGCTGAGCACGTTGGTCATGGATACAGGGTATGTCAGTCTGTTTACGGGGTAGATCTAAGTTACGTTAGGAATTTAAGATATGGTTAGGTCAGGACATGACATTACAGGGAAGGTTAGGTTTATTTATGAATGAGAAACCTTCTCCGGTCGGCGACTGGCGGAAATGAGGCCGCGCATCCATTGTTAAATTTTACCTTGCTGTAGCGTAAGTTGCCAGATTTTATGGTAGACGTATTCTTGATAATTTGACGTCAATTTATATAAAAAAGGTACTATTTTATAAGTTGCCAATACACGATGTGAAATTGTAACCTCCATTTTTTTAAAAGAGCTCTATATCAAATTATGACTTATAAGGTATGTCAATACCAAACCCCCGCCCCCTCCATAACTAACAGGGCAAAATTGTAACCAATAAACACCTCTGTTTTACGTGGTATTATTTTATATTGGCAACTTATAAAGTTTTACCTAACAAAATATTACTTTAGCCTATGAATTAACGAAAACTTTTCAAGAAAGGCTTAATGTGTATACCCGAATGGCGTAATATTTCAGTTTGTCTAGTATAAAACTGTTTCCTTGGTTCATATATTTTTTCGTTAATTTTCTTTTGTAGTCAAGCGCCTAACGCACACTGCGGTATACGATGCTTGCCTTAGACTTATTAATACCGGTTTTGTGTGCTGTGCATGTGTTTATTTCCTCGGGTATTTTCCAGCGGAGATTACATACCAAACGCCTTATTTTCATTCTTGTTAAATGTTAAATAATCGCATTTTCATTTGAAATGTTAGTTTTCTTCAAGGTCTAACGTAATCTTAGAGTTCCGAGACACTAAAGAACAAAGTGGGACCTCTCTCTCTCTCTCTCTCTCTCTCTCTCTCTCTCTCTCTCTCTCTCTCTCGTTCGTGGTTAAGATTATGAATTCCATTTAATAGTTCAGGCTGTACTTTTGTCGGTTAGCTAGAAACGATGTCACCAGATTAACTTTGCTAAATTTCATTTAATAAGTAATACTAAATGTCAGTCTGTACTTTTGTAGGTATGCACAGCTAGAAATGCTGTCACCAGCATAACTTTGCTAAATTTCCTGGAAAAATATTTTAAATAGTATTGGCTAATTTGATACCTCTCTCTTTTTCTGGAACACTTTGGTTAAGATTATAATTGTTCTGAATTAACGAAAATTTCCATATTAGTTCAATCTGCCATTTAATAAGTAATACTAAATGTCAGTCTGTACTTTTGTTTATTTGTATGCACCTAACTCAGAAATGCTGTCACCAGCATAACTTTGCTAAATTTCCTGTAAAAAATATTTTAAATATTGGCTAATTTGATACCTCTTTGACGTTTTAACTACATCGTACAGTTATTCCATGTCACAGGTATGAACGTATTTAATTACCAAGCCATTGTAATAACTTATTGACATTTGTACTGCTCCAAGTCCATGGACTGCATCCTTTTTGTACCACCACTGGAATGAACGTAAAAACATGAGTAAAAACTGTCAATTCCATATACATAAAGACTTAACCATTAATACAAACAAATAATAGAATACCTAATATCTAGGTCGGCGACTGGTTGGAATCAGGTCGCGGTAGCTGTCCTCAGTTTTACTGCGAAATATGCAGTCCTTTTATAGTTTTGAACGTAAGTTGTACCCAACTGTGACTAGAAAATATCCCAATTTTAATATCTGGTTTGTCTTATAATTCATATACTTATTTAAGAATAAAACCACTAAGACGATGGTGGGTCCGGGAGTGGAGCTCGTGTGAACTCTTATTTAATTTACATGTATATATTTGATTTAATTATTTATCTGTTTTGCTGATAACAGATCTGTTTTTCCAATTACCTTCAGCCACTTTCGAATGAACCCCTTATTCTTTGGAAGCTTGAATTTCAAGTCAATGCCCCTTGTGGGCTTGTCTCATATGAATAGGGTTCATCTTTTGAATAATAATGATTATTATCCAGTAAGTACCATAATTCACACACCCCTGAAACTCCCAAGAGGTTTGATATCAGAAGCATGTTGATACAGCTGTAGGTTAGACAGACCCAGAAACTAGTTATTAAACAATAATGTTATGCTAATTTGATCTTTTAAGTGCTCCAGAGCCTATTTCCTCGAGTTCCGTTCTCAGCCAGCACTCTGCTGGCCGCGAAGTTCAAATCTCCGACCAGTGAAGTGCTGAGTAGTGAGAGAAATTTATTTCTGTATGGTAGTAAAGTACATTTCCCTTAGGAGCTTCAGGAATTATTTATAGAGTGGTCTGAAATTTGTTCCTTACAATAAGGTTGTGAGTCTAAACATTACTGTATCAGCATAAGCTTTGAATCAGTTCTTTATTTTACCTAGCATCTAAGAGGAAGAAAGCAATTACTTTATTTCCTAATGAAGACATCTTTGTTTTCAGATGGCAGCAGATGAAACCCAGATGGCAGATGAGGTGGAGACATTTGCCTTCCAGGCAGAGATTGCTCAGTTGATGTCCCTGATCATAAACACATTCTACAGCAACAAGGAAATCTTCCTGAGAGAGCTGATCTCGAACTCGTCAGATGCCCTGGACAAAATCCGTTATGAATCTCTCACAGATCCCTCAAAGCTCGACAATGGAAAAGAGCTTTACATAAAGCTCGTACCAAACAAAGATGATCGAACTCTCACAATTCTGGATACGTAAGTTCACCGTCTGCTATTGGTTTAAATTTAATTTGGTTCTCTTGGAACTGGAATTTAAAATTTAGGCCGAAGGCCAAGTACAGGGATTGGAGAGAGGTCATTGAGTGCTAAGAATAATGTTGAAAGTAAGATGGAATACCGAGAATGTGAAGAGGTATGGTAGAAAGGGCCTGAAGGGACTGTTAAGAATCTTAAGTAATGCCTACAGTGCACCGTGTGAGGTGCCCAGAAAGCATTACCACCTCTTCCTGGTGTGATTTGCTTTGTATGTCTGTGTTCTTTATAGCTGGTGGTTGCTTTGAGTGTATTGAGTCAGAAAATTTTGTCAAGTTTAGCTGCTAGTTGCTACTAGTCTGTTCAGTTTGAAAAGATTCAGCTCTTGTACACTATAATTTTATCCTAGCTTATTGCTACTAGTCTTGTCAATTAAATCTTTTAACACAAAAGTAAATTTTAATCTTAACTTTAAATTTTACTTTACAGTGGTATTGGTATGACAAAGGCTGACCTGGTCAACAACCTTGGTACCATTGCCAAGTCAGGCACAAAGGCCTTCATGGAAGCTCTTCAAGCAGGTGCTGACATCTCCATGATTGGTCAGTTTGGTGTAGGTTTCTACTCTGCGTACCTCATCGCTGACAAGGTCACAGTCGTTTCCAGGAACAATGATGATGACCAGTATGTGTGGGAGTCCTCAGCTGGAGGCTCCTTCACAGTGCGACCTGACCACGGGGAACCTATTGGTCGTGGTACCAAGATCACACTCCACCTGAAGGAGGATCAGACAGAGTACTTGGAGGAACGTCGTATCAAGGAGATTGTGAAGAAGCACTCTCAGTTCATTGGCTATCCTATCAAGCTTTTAGTTGAGAAGGAGAGGGACAAGGTAAGTTTTTACACGTGTTTATCAGAGTAGATTGGATTCTTTGATTACCCAAGGTACCATGTATTTGAAGACCTGGTACTGCACTGTAATTATAATTAAGATGCTGTCAGCCACAGTTTTTACTAGACCTTGTCATATTGGATTGTTGAATTTTCATAAAATATTAAAATTACTGTAGCTCATTTTGTACAAATCAAGTGCCCTAATTACTCAAGGTTCTGTGTATTTTAAGGTCTCTGTACTGTAATTATAATTCAAAGATGCTCTCAGCCACAGTTTTTAGCAGACCTCAGCATATTGGATTTTCGTGTTTGCAAAAATTCTAGATTAACTGTGAAATCATTTCTTACGCAAATGTCATGAATGTTCTTAAAAGTATTTTCAGTACACCATGATAACATTATCAGTAAAGTTTCTTGCAATAGAAATGTTAAAGAACTCTTGAAATTGCTGTTGTGCAAGCTGTAGTATGGAGGTTTTCGTCAAATTTGAAAATATTTAAATAGTTATAATCATGCCTCCCAGAAAAATCTTACAAAAAGTTGTCCTATAAAAATTTTACGAAAAGATATTTAAATATTTTCCAATGGGTTGAAAACATAATCAGTAAATTTTACCAGAGGAATAGTGAATGAGTTTCGAGACTGATGTGATGCATTACAATTCCAGGAAGTATCTGATGATGAAGAGGAAGAGAAGGAGGAAGAAGAAAAGAAGGATGAGGAAGAGGACAAGGATAAGGACAAGGAAAAGGAAAAGGAGAAGCCTAAGATTGAAGATGTAGGTGAAGACGAAGACGCTGACAAGAAGGATGACGGCAAGAAGAAGAAAACTGTCAAGGAGAAGTACACAGAAGATGAAGAGCTCAACAAGACCAAGCCTTTATGGACCAGAAACCCTGATGACATTTCTCAGGAAGAATATGGAGAGTTCTACAAATCCCTGACAAATGACTGGGAAGATCACCTGGCTGTGAAGCACTTCAGTGTGGAGGGTCAGCTAGAGTTTCGTGCCCTGTTGTTCCTTCCCCGTCGTGCCCCCTTCGATCTGTTTGAGAACCGCAAGCAGAAGAACAAGATCAAGCTGTATGTACGAAGAGTATTTATCATGGAAAACTGTGAGGATCTCATTCCTGAGTACTTGAACTTCCTCAATGGTGTAGTCGATTCAGAAGATCTGCCTCTCAACATCTCCCGTGAGATGCTTCAGCAGAACAAGATTCTGAAAGTTATCCGCAAGAACTTGGTCAAGAAGTCAATGGAACTGTTTGAGGAACTTGCAGAAGACAAAGAAAATTACAAGAAATTCTACGAAAGCTTCGCAAAGAACCTAAAATTGGGTATCCATGAAGATGCCACTAACCGCAAGAAGTTGGCAGAGTTACTCCGCTACCACACCTCCTCCACAGGAGATGAGATGTGCTCGCTGAAGGACTACATCTCGCGAATGAAGGAGAGCCAGAAACACATCTACTACATCACTGGTGAATCTCGTGAACAGGTGCGCAACTCGGCCTTTGTTGAGAAGGTCAAGAAACGTGGATTTGAGGTTGTCTACATGACAGAGCCCATTGATGAATATTGTGTGCAGCAGCTGAAGGAGTTTGATGGCAAGCAGTTGGTATCTGTCACAAAGGAAGGTCTGGAGCTCCCAGAGGATGAGGAAGAGAAAAAGAAGTTTGAGGAACAGAAGACCAAATATGAGAATCTCTGCAAGGTGAGAGGCATAATGTTTTTTTTTTTTTTTTTTTTTTTTTGTGTGTTTTTGTGTGTGTGTTTTTATCTGTGGGATGTTGGTATGGTATTGTAGATAATGGTTCAGATTTTGAAGCCTAATGTTTGGAATTCCTTGCATGGGGTTATTAGTCAGTTTCTGAGTAATCTTGAGCTGATATAGCATTATTAAACATAACACAATAATCTTCCCTATTAATGTATTGCAGGTCATGAAGGATATCTTGGACAAACGTGTCGAGAAGGTGGTTATCAGCAACAGGTTGGTAACTTCCCCATGCTGCATTGTCACCTCGCAATATGGCTGGAGTGCCAACATGGAGAGAATAATGAAGGCCCAAGCTCTGCGTGACACTTCCACAGTGGGATACATGGCTGCCAAGAAGCACTTGGAGATCAACCCCGACCATAGCATCATTGAAACGCTCCGCCAGAAGGCAGACGCTGACAAGAATGACAAGTCTGTGAAGGATCTTGTGATGCTGCTCTTTGAAAGCTCCCTCCTGTCCTCAGGATTCAGTCTAGAGGACCCAGCTATATTTGGCAGCAGGATTTACAGGTGATATGAAATGACTGTTAGCTGTGTCCGAAGTACAAAATTTAGTGTAGCATGAGTTGAATATGAGGTTGATTGTATGATTACATTTATGAACGAAGACTTGAGTTGTTTGTTTGTGATGAATGGAAAGTCTGTTTCAACAGTAACTGACATTGTGAAAAACTGGCAATTTTTAGGAGAGTTTTTCTTGTGAATGTTTATATGTATATCCCACAGGATGCTAAAACCTCTTGTGATCTTATTGAATAAATCTAAAATGTTTTTCCACCTTTCAGAATGATAAAACTTGGGCTTGGTATTGATGAAGATGAAGAAACGGCTGTTGAGGAATCCAGCGGAGCAGGAGAAGAGGTGATGCCACCTCTAGAGGGCGATGAAGACATCTCAAGAATGGAAGAAGTCGACTAAGTCAGTGTAACCCACTAGTCAGTATGTTAATGAGACTCACTTTTGTCATAACCTTTGTCATTTTTGATACAGCAGTGATATATTCCCAAGGAATATATTTATTTAATGAACGGGTTAACTTTGCCAAAGTCCAGGTTCCTGATGCATAGGGTTAGTGATGTAGGTTAGCATGACACTCCATTGGGTGTGGAGCTGATTTTGCTGTAAACATTTGAAATGGAGTTTTGAATTGTTGATCCATATTGGACTGTTACTCTCGGGACATTCCACTTTTTCCTACTCATGTCTAGTGCACAAACTTTGTTAATAAAATGGTCAGCTAGAGATTTATTTATTTACCCTTAAGTCATTGCAAGTAACTGAAAATATGCAATAGCTTTATACCAAAGAAAGATTGTTTGTT
Source organism: Macrobrachium rosenbergii (assembly GCF_040412425.1). NCBI lineage: Eukaryota > Metazoa > Arthropoda > Malacostraca > Decapoda > Palaemonidae > Macrobrachium > Macrobrachium rosenbergii. The sequence continues at coordinate 73,795,928 of NC_089788.1, read as the reverse complement.
TAGGATTTTAAAATGGGATCAGGTATGTGTTGTCTTTAATGTAATAGGAATTTTTTTTCAAAAACTTGAAGGATATACCATTGAAGTCATTAAATAGTTCTCGCCTGTGTTCTGCTGTCATTCAATGGTTCTCACTTAGGCTGTGATGGGTTATGAGCAATGTGTGTTGAATTCAACTAAAGTAATTGTCAGAAAGAAATTGCTAAACCATTCTATCATTGCGACAGAGACTAATGACTAGGTTAGAAAATATCTTGGCTTTTAAGTAGCCCCCAGGATCCATGCTACTCTAGTTGGATAATGTTTAAACCACAGACTATAAGGGTTTCTAATATAATTCCCAATAGTCAAATTTCAGGGACAAAGTAGTGAGTGATACATGAATCAGTATGCACATTTAGATACAATAGGGAACCTAAAACTAACAGGTGATGCATCTCGTGCAGTGGAACACTTCATTTTTCTGAAAGTACCTTTGTGGAACCTCTTTGGCCCAGATGCATTACTTTTTTCACCTTGTACTTGTTCCCTGCTACACGTTGTGGAACAGTTCCTGTTGGGAAGTCAAGAAAAGTGATTCACTAACTTGTTAGGTTAATCTGCAATTTAATTCATAACTGTAACAGCATTGGACTGGCAATACATAATTGTAACTGTACCATTATCCCTGGATTAGGCTGTCCAGTAAGGAAATGATTCATTAATACCAACAAATGATTGGTCTAGTTTAGCAGGTAGTCTTCAGAGATCCGTGAAACCAGCCTTATAACACTGGTGCATTACATAGGTATGCACTTAAAAGCTGCATATAAAACTTAGAATAATGTTAAATGGATCATCACTAAAGGGGATGATTGGAGAGAGCTAACGCCTACAACTGCCTACTCATCTGACCTTCATTTATAGTTGACCTGATCCTCGAATCAATCTTCCTTCTAAAAAATATAAATCTCGGTGAATAGTTGAGGTGTAGGGCCACCTAGGTATGGTGGCTGAATTTGTCATTGGCCACTATTGTGGTCAATTTGATTGATCTGATATTATCGTTATTGGTTTTATATAGTATGCAAACAGACTCCTCGTGCCCTTTTCGATATTTTAATTCATAAAGCATAATGAGAAGTTTATATATACAAAGTTAGGTGATGGAAGAACTGCCATGGTCTGTGTAAATAATGCAGACTTCACACTATATCATTCAGAAAAAAGCAAAACAGTCGTGAAGGGTGATTTACCACTGTATGGATTAAGGATGAGTCATGATACTTGGGGGTACATTCACGATAATTTGAGAAAGTGAGCTGGAAACCACTGGGCGTATAAGAACGCTACCTGTCTGAAGTCAGTTACCTTGTGAGAACAAAGCTTTAACACTAGTTGAGATGTCGGTAATATTATGAGTGAATCTCCAATAGATCTGAGCTCTTTCCGTGCAAGACTATACTTGTAGGCCTAACCAGAGTAGAGGGACAATAGTGCGTGTGTATCCCTTGGCTTTTTAAATTATTTTATGGATGGAATATTGGAAGAAGTCAGAGAAATGACTTAGATTTTGATGTAGGTGCAAAGTTGTGGGATAAGAAAACGGTTCATGAATGGAGTGGCCCAGAGGGGGTTAGTGTCGTTAGTGAGATCCCTTCGGCCCCTAGCTGCAACCCCTTTCATTCCTTTTTACGGTACCTCCATTCATATCTTTCTTCCATCGTGCTATCTACCCTCTCCCAACAATATTTCATAGTGCAACTGCGAGATTTTCCTCCTGTTAAACCTACCTACCTACCGACTCTCAACTTCCTCTCCATTCAATTTTAGTCCAGTGAATGGAGTGCGGAATGGCTAATGGTTGCAGTCTGATATAGTAATCTCTTGGGATAGTAGAGAGAAACTAGCGTAAGAGTGTTGGAAGAAGAGGAAGTTGAGCGTGTGTGTGCAAGATCAAAGTTATTTAGGCAATCGGGAATGATGGGACAATGAATGTTAAAGAGGATCATGAAAGAATGGAGACGATTGATTTGGTAAAGATCATGTGAGCAAATTCAGCGGAATAAATAAGTAAAAAATGCAAGTTTTCTGTACAGTCGCTACGGCGTATAATCAAGGCCACCTAAAATAGGTCTATCCTTCGATGGTCTAGGTATAATGCTTTATGAGCCGCGGCCCGGTGGTGGCCTATCCTATATCGTTGCCAGACGCTTGATTGTAACTAAATTTAACCTTAAATAAAATTGAAACTACTAAGGCTAGAGGGATGCAAGTTGCAGTTTGATGGCTGGAGGATGGTTGATCAACATGCAACCCTCTTGCCTCAGTAGCTGTTAAGATCTGAGGGTGGACAGACAAAGCCGGCACAATAGCTTTCTTTTACGGAAAACTAAAAGGAAGGTAGTAAGATTTTTGCAGAAGATGAATGCAAATACTTAACTACATGAGACTATTGAGGCAGCTCAACAGGTAGGAAAATGTCGATGTTGATTCCTAAAAACGAAGGAAGCTGTTGAAATGAATTTTTGAATGTGTCATAAGAATTGAAAGGCGAGAAATGTGAAGATACGAAGGAATTGTTAAGAGGTTTGATAGAAGGGGTTTGAGAAGAAAATAAAAAAAACAGATGAAAAATTGTCCAGTGCTTGGCTTTTATAGCCTAAACTTTGTGTTTTGCAGGTAACAAGTTTTTGCAAATCTCCCGTAATTTATATAGCTTTCAGAAAAGCCTCTTGGTAATTTTTTTTGAGGGGGTTTAACATGAAAACTCCAGAGAACTGCTGTGCCAGTCACGATAACAGAAGAAATTGGTTTAAATAGGCCTAAGGAAATCTTCCGACAAGAACAGCCATAGGCTACAGTCGTTGCAAATGAAATCCACAGTGATGGGATATTTAGTTGCAAATATTCAGCAATATACATTGATATTTTAAGTTTCATTGAAAGTACAGAATTTTATATTTGGTACATCAACATAAATCAAGTTATATCATGAACATTTTTTCCCAGAGCGAACAAATCCATAGGAAATAGTTGCGTTGCGCAAGTGCACCTCACGCGGTGCACTGTAGGCATTGCTTGAGGTTCTTTACAGCGTCCCTTCCTTGGGTCCCTAGCTGCAACCCCTTTCATTTCTTCTAACTATACCTTCTTTCGCATTCTCTTCCACCTTACTTTCCTCACCGTCTCCTAAAAATGGTTTCACAGTGCAACTGCGAAGTTTACCTCCTCTTACACTTGAAAACCTTTTTACGCTTCAATTTCCCTTTCAGCGCGGTGGACCTCATAGGTCTTAGCGCCTGGCTTTGGCCTAAATTTTTGTATTTCAATTCCACTTCCAGAGCGCAAGAAACTGCATTTTAGATAGATAGGATTTTTACGTCTATTTTCTGGACGCTGAGTAGGCCTACTACAGTAGTATCGCCTAAACTTTGAAACATCATCCAGGGACAATAGACAGTCTTATTTATTTTTGTAGTGATTTCAGTCAGTGTGATGCTGACATACCAAATTCGCTACATTGGCAGTGAAACAGACCTAAATGATAATCATTCGCTTGCTATTGCGCAGAGAAAGGATTATTTTACACCAAGTTATGCAGACTGGAAAATTGGGCAAAAAATCCTTGACACAATTACGTGTCATTCATCGTCGGCAATTTTAGGCAACCCGTGAGCAAAACAAGTGGTTGTTAACCTGTTCAAACATTTCAAATCAAATAATTTGCTTCATTTACGCCAAATACAAAGGAAATGAGTCTATGCTGCCTCCACTTTCAAGAAAAACGCTTCAGAAGATTGGTCACTGTCTGTTTCTTGACTAAATACATCCGAAAGTCTACGGAAACCTGACGAACAAGAACGAATTCAAATACAAAAGAAAGTAGAACGTTATCTCATAAACTTTTCGCGGTTTACCGCAGTAAGGGGAAACCTGGAATCTTCCCGGTACCCTCATGGAAATCAATAATCCCTTCAAACTGAGGGAAACGTTTCTGGAACTTTCTGGAACATTCGGTCGTGTAACCACTGTCTTTCGTCCCTTCCGGTAATAGTTCCGCGAGAAAACCGTAAATATGGAGATATTCAAATGTATCTGAAACTTTAAAAGTATTGTATTTGGTATTTTTATAAATTTGGAATAATTCTGTAAGACTGTCGACGAGAATTAAGTGGTTTTTAAAAATCTTATTTCAAAAAAATATATATATACTTAAATCTTGTCCTCTCGTCCACGATTCAAATTGCTCAGTGCCTCAGTATCGCGGTAGCTGTCGTAGGGTTAAGACGTGTTGCTAACTTGTTAGTACCATTGTTGTCGTGACTGTGTTGTGTTCCACAGGTCGTAAGTTTTCTTACTACAGGGAGTAATAGACTTTTATAACTTGCTTCATATTGATTGTATTTCCGTGTTTTAATATAAATTCGTGATTAAATGGTTAGGCAGAAACAAACTGGTTCGGATTTCAAAGGCGCTATAGGATTTTAGGAGATTAATTTCAAGTAGCTTCGGGGATTTATAGTATTCTTAGTTTTGGCTCCTTTAATGTTAAAAGATTTTTTAACTAAACGAGAAGTAACCTGTCAGAATGTTATGTTTGGTTCAGTATTTTATTTTACATTAATACGACAATTGAATAAGCTATTGGAGCTTTTATGGTAGTCTCATAAGCCCCTTTAATATGCGTAATACTAAAATCATACCAAAATCTATGAGAAATTTACTATTACCGAAATATTTATCGTCTTATTATTGTATTGAAGTTATATACTTGGGGCTGGTATTAAACACGGGTTTTAACCTATGAGGGTAATAATGATATTAAAGTAAAAAAATGTTTCTTCTTAATTTCACTAATGTCATGTCCTATACGGTGTCAAAATTTGTTAAAAGTAATGAGAATTTCTTTTAAAAAAGCTACCCTAGCTCGAATTTGGCCAGCGGTATATTTACAAGCTACCCAATGCGTAACTAGATTGAATCGTCTTGTAAATTTTTCAATCTTTTATGTATTCAGTGGATTTATGTATCATCTCGTGAGGTGGTTAAGCATTTATCAGTTGGTTATCAAGGTTTGCAACTTCAGTCGGTATAAATCGGTAAATTCATGTGTATTTAATGTATTGATAGTAAATATCTTATTTTACTCATCAATTATAATTTTTTCCATACAGGTGGGTTTAGATAGCCTAGGCTAACAAACATCATTTACTTGTTGCTACTTTTGTTTTAAAAGACCTGCTGGCTTTCTCCATGCTCTTACCTTACTTTGTACTTTGTTAGATTCATAATTTTATTTTTCACAGGTTTCATCGTTTCTGCAGGATTTAGGATATTTAGTGTATTGCAGTGTCATTTGCAGCCCGTAAATTTTTTCAGCACAGTTCAGTTCAAATGTACTTTCATAAATATTCCTAATTAAGTCTTTAGTGTACCCTGTGGCTGGTTCCATCCTTAACTTTGAATTGTTTCTTTTAACATCAATTAATACCTTTCCCTATGCATTATTTTATTATTTTCCTTGTCTGTCTCATTTTGGCTGTGTTAGGTTTGATAATTTATTTGTTTTGGTGTCGAGTTTGTTGAACGTCATGTTGTTTACTGTATGTAGTTCCAAATTTTAATTGCCCGCATTGAGGATTTTATGAATAACCTGACAAACTAAAACTAACATCATTCATAATGAGGTTGAAGCATATGAGACATAAACTTGTACAGTAGTTGTGAATAAGCCAGTTGATGATAAATGAGTGAAACTTATGCTTTTCAAATTCAACGTAATGTCAGTCCGTAGTCTTCTGACTGACTGCAGTTAGAAAAATGCCAATTTTGAACAATTTAACCAAATGTGACTAGGTACAGTTTGGCCCAGTTTAGCCCCATCCGTGCCTTGGTAACCTTATCTTTCTAGCTATTAATAATCAGCCCCCTCTCTCTCTCTCTCTCTCTCTCTCTCTCTCTCTCTCTCTCTCTCTCAAGTATTAGTATATGTATACATTTCAGTTATGTCTTGGATAGTAAATGTTTTAATGTTTTGTCTGTTAATACACCGGGATATAGTAAATGTCTGCCCAGGTAACGTTAACCTATGTGGGATAATGCACACTTGGGAAACCATCACCATCAAGGCTCTAGCATTACTAGTTTATGGTCTACAATGAATGAGTTGAATTAGCCTAGCAGATAACCTCCCCGGGGAAAGGTTAGCCTAGATTTGAGGCGAGTCAAATCTCATGGCTGAACTGAGAGAGTTCTCCATATGTGTAGCCTAATGTTACAAGAGGCTTTAAATACTAATACTAAACATTTCATGGCAGTGAAATATTTTAAAATAATTGCATCATGACTTTTTTTTCCATTAGTTAAGAAGGACACTTTATTAGTGTGAATATAGGACCTTGCTAGTGCTGGTTAGTCACTGGCGTTGGTTTGATATATGGGTCTTGTTTTCCAGTCATGCAAAGTAGGCAAAGATTCAAATTAAAGCATTGTCCATTAGAAAAACAATTACATTCATTCTCACTCCCAATTGACATCTCTTGAATTTCATAGGTATCAGTTTCGTTTTGTTTCCTCATTTAAGTGTCACCTTTTCCTATAACTTGTCTCTTTCTACGAGATGATTGCCTTTTAGGACCCTCTTGTTTTTTAGTATGTTGACTCTGTCCAAAAGGGTTTTCAGCTGAACATTTAAAAGAAAATAATTCCATCCTTTTTTTACTCTGTCCAAAAGGGTTTTCAGCTGAATATTTAAAGAAAGCAGAAAGAAAAATCCATCCTATTGCAATATACCCGTGTGCCTCTGCCAGGTGGGGATTAACTGGGCAGAAAATTCTCCTTTCAGGTTAAGGTATAAAGATTTAATACTGAGTAATGTACATGATCTAATACTGAGTAATGTACATATGGCCTTATTCCTATTTTGTGCCTATGGTTGACAGTGGTGTTCTAAGTTGCATATTAGAACCATCACATGAAATTTATTACCTAGAAATACATTTATTACCTAAAAATACCAATCATATACCCGGGATCTAAAATTACTAGGTCGTACAATTGTTTATGTTTGTATGAAGGGCATGTTTTTCATAAGTTGTTAGGGCTCATTTGAAGAAAGTTTAAGTCTTGATTTAAACTGCTGTCACCGTATCTCAAGCGGTGCACTGTAGGCACTTCTAAAGGTTCTTTGCTGCATCCCTTTGACCCCCAGCAACAACCCCTTTCATTCCTTTTACTACTGTTCATATTCTCCTATCCATCTTACTTTCCACCCTCTCCTAACAATTGTTTCATAGTTTAACTGCAAGGCTTTCCTTCTGTTAAACCTATACAACCTTTTTACTCTCAATTTCCCTCTCAGCACTGAGGTCCCAGCGCTTGACCTTTGACCTAAATTTTATGTTCCATTCCATTCCTTGATATTGTTTAAAAATATAGTTCTTTAACTTTTAAAATTTGCAGACCATAGCATTTTAGCTACTATAAAATGTCATCATTTAGGCTGTAAGAATAAACTGACTTGACTTCTGCATTTTCAGAAGAGTGACAAGATGTCGGACGAGGTAGAGACTTTCGCCTTCCAGGCTGAGATTGCACAGCTTATGTCCTTGATCATTAACACCTTCTACAGTAACAAGGAGATTTTCTTGAGAGAGTTGATCTCAAACTCATCAGATGCCTTGGACAAGGTACGCTATGAGTCACTCACGGACCCTTCAAAGCTTGACACAGGGAAGGAGCTATTCATTAAAATCGTGCCAAACAAAGATGATAGAACTCTCACCATTCTTGATAGGTAAGCAATGCAGTAAATGTCCATTTTTCATAATTTTTTAAGGTTTTGCTTATTAAATTTAACTTTTTCTTTGCAAACTGCTGCTACAAACAGATGGGTGTGTGTCACGACAGTAATGTAAATTTTCTGTCTACAGTGGAATTGGCATGACAAAAGCAGATCTTGTCAACAACCTTGGTACCATTGCCAAGTCAGGTACAAAAGCCTTCATGGAGGCACTTCAGGCAGGCGCTGACATTTCCATGATTGGTCAGTTTGGGGTAGGTTTCTACTCTGCATACCTCATCGCTGACAAGGTCACGGTCGTTTCCAAGAACAACGACGACGACCAGTACGTGTGGGAGTCCTCAGCTGGGGGCTCTTCACTGTGAGGCCTGACCATGGGGAGCCAGTTGGTCGTGGTACAAAGATCACGCTCCACCTGAAGGAGGATCAGACAGAGTACTTGGAGGAACGTCGTATCAAGGAGATTGTGAAGAAGCACTCTCAGTTCATTGGCTATCCCATAAAGCTTGTAGTTGAGAAGGAAAGGGACAAGGTAAATGCAACTTTGTTTCAGCAGCTTCGTTAATTTGTTTATTATTTAAGTGAAATTGAAGATTGCCTATATGTACTCAAGTTTTGTAGTAATTTTTGTGTATTGTCAAGGTTTTGTTTGTTAGATCATTTTTAGAATAATGTTGATATTTGTGAGCTGTCCTTTGTGATTCAGTATTTTATAAGACCTTGTTATTAACAAGTAAAACCAATTGCAGGAGGTATCTGATGATGAAGAGGAGGAGAAGGAAGAAGAAAAGAAGGATGAGGAAGAGGAAAAGCCTAAGATTGAAGATGTAGGAGAAGATGAAGACGCTGACAAGAAGGATGATGGCAAGAAGAAGAAAACTGTTAAGGAGAAGTACACGGAAGATGAAGAGCTCAACAAGACCAAGCCTTTGTGGACCAGAAACCCTGATGACATTTCTCAGGAAGAGTATGGAGAGTTCTACAAATCCCTCACAAATGACTGGGAAGATCACCTGGCTGTCAAGCACTTTAGTGTGGAGGGTCAGCTAGAGTTCCGTGCCCTGTTGTTCCTTCCTCGACGTGCTCCCTTCGATCTGTTTGAGAACCGTAAGCAGAAGAACAAGATCAAGCTGTATGTAAGAAGGGTATTCATCATGGAGAATTGCGAGGATCTCATTCCTGAGTACCTGAACTTCCTCAATGGTGTAGTCGATTCAGAAGATCTGCCCCTCAACATCTCTCGTGAGATGCTTCAGCAGAACAAGATCCTGAAGGTTATCCGCAAGAACTTAGTCAAGAAGTCTTTGGAACTGTTTGAAGAATTGACAGAGGACAAAGACAATTACAAGAAATTCTATGAAAACTTTTCCAAGAATCTTAAGTTGGGTATCCATGAAGATTCCACAAACCGTAGAAAGTTGGCTGAATTCCTGCGCTACCACACTTCTTCCTCAGGTGATGAGATGTGCTCACTGAAAGACTACATTTCTCGAATGAAGGAGAACCAGAAACACATCTATTACATCACTGGCGAGTCTCGTGAACAGGTGCACAACTCGGCCTTTGTCGAGAGGGTCAAGAAGCGTGGATTTGAGGTCATCTACATGACTGAACCTATTGATGAATATTGTGTGCAGCAGCTGAAGGAGTATGATGGCAAGCAGTTGGTATCTGTCACCAAGGAAGGTCTGGAACTCCCAGAGGATGAGGAAGAGAAAAAGAAATTTGAGGAGCAGAAGACCAAGTATGAAAATCTCTGCAAAGTGAGTGATAATACCAGATCTTACACAGTATTACTGAACACTAGGGACCACTTTTTGTATTTTGCAATTTTGTCAGCATTACTGAACATTAAGGCCCCTTTTTTTAATTGGATCTTAGTCAAGGATTATTGAAACTAGCTGATATAATTGGTTCACTGATCTGACATCTTTCCCTCTTTCAGGTCATGAAGGACATCTTAGACAAGCGAGTAGAGAAGGTTGTCATCAGCAACAGGCTTGTGACATCACCCTGCTGTATTGTCACATCCCAGTATGGTTGGACGGCTAATATGGAAAGGATCATGAAGGCCCAGGCTTTGAGGGACACATCCACTATGGGGTACATGGCTGCCAAGAAGCACTTGGAGATCAACCCAGACCACTGCATCATCGACACCCTCCGCCAGAAGGCAGATGCCGACAAGAACGACAAGTCTGTCAAGGACCTTGTGATGCTGCTGTTCGAGAGCTCCCTTCTGTCCTCTGGATTCACTCTTGAGGATCCTGGTGTCTTTGCCAGTAGGATTTACAGGTAATTAACATCAGTATTTTTAATTTGCGATTTTATTTTAACGTGAATAGGGGTTTGAATAATATGCAGTTATAATAGCAATCTTTATGCTTAGTTTGCTGGGTAAACTGTCTGAAAGTCTTGCAGTGTTTACTGCCTAAACAATATTTAGGAAATAATAGCCATGATTTATTGGTTAATCTTGGAATCTGCTCTTCCCTTTTAGGAGTTCTTAGTTGTATTGCTGATACTTCACCTGTTACAAGAATTTAGAAAATTTTTCCATTAAACATTTGTGATTTGTTAGCAAATATAACTATTTTTAGGGTCTAATGGGAGTTGGTTCATTCTGAGAAAATTTATACCTACACATCTATTTTTTTCAGAATGATCAAATTAGGTCTTGGAATTGATGAAGATGACCTGGCTGTTGAAGAATCTGGAGATGCAGCTGAGGAGGAGATGCCACCTCTGGAAGGTGATGAAGACGCTTCTAGAATGGAGGAAGTAGACTAAATCTACCTCAGGTCATTTTTCCACTTCATACCCTTTACCAAAGTAGTACTCATTTCATTTTGTTAGCCATTAGAGTAGTGTCAGTTTTACTGTACCTAGATGTCATCTCATTTTGTTAGGAGTTAGAGCCTTGTCAGTATTATTCATCATGTTCATATTCTGTAGATATAGTATAATCTTGAGGCTTTTTTGAAACAGTAGGTTCAAACTTGGTGCAGCTGTTACAGAAGCTTTATATAGAAACTATTAGTTGAAATGGTTATTTGTTATCCATATTGGATTGCTTATCCATATTGGACACAAGCAATATAATTGCAACATTCCACTGTTGTATACATTTGGGTGCTCTTCTTTAATTTTGTTATTAAAATGCAACATGATGTTGATTTTCATTATCACTGACTAGGATACTATTGAACATGCTCAGTTTGAACTGGAATGTTCAACACCTAAATAATGTAAAAAATTACTCATAGGGAATTCACAGTGCAGAGAAAAGAATTACCTTTTACTTAAAGGTCAATATGAACAAGACCTTTGAAGATGCCTTGGTTGTTCGGACATTTCTGCGCAATGCAATTTTAGCTGAATAGTCTTCACCAAACATCGACATATTAAGATTAAAATCAGGAATTAAAAGACAAAAATTAGGTAACATTTTCAAAGCTTGTAATATTTTTTTAGACAAAACTCATTGTACTTGAATTTCATTACATTAAATATACCTTAACGACCTTTACTATCAATTTGTACATGCCAGATTATATAAAATTAATATATTCTTCCCCATGACCATAAATCAAAACATTTAGCACCAATTGAATTATAAAGTGCCAAAATTCTGCAGATAACAAGAGGATCATCAGATCACCTGTACAATGTAAGCTATAACTGTATATCAGTTAGAACGGAAGCCACAGCAATTTGGTAATTGAACCTCAAAATATAAAATATGTTCCAAAGTATGGATTCCAGAAGGTAGTCAATTATTCTACCCAACAATTTTTGGACAGCATGGAAATTCTCAACAATTTTTACAATATAAAAGTTCTAGACTGCTAAAAAATAAATAAGACATCAAATTCTCTGGTAATCCCCCATTCTACAATTTATCTTCAAGACTAAATCGCTGAAATGTTTTCTTTTTGAGAAATGGAACTGTCAAATCACAGACGTTAATTTGAATGACCACAGTTTCAAATAGAAATGACAATAAATATTTCATAATTTCTAAGTGCTCTTGCTTTCTCTCTGTAAGCTGCTCTTAAGTCTTTAATAAGATAAAGCTTGATAAGCATACTTTATTCCTAAGAAGTTAATGTAAATCTTAAGTTGATAAGCACATTCCTAAGATGGTCAATTGAAACCTTAAGCTTCATAAGCATTATCCTAAGAAGGTGGCCATTTTAAACCTTATATATCATAAATAATGTATTATTTCCACATCAAACAGCCCTGTGAAAATCTTGCTGCTTATCTATGTTTTAATACTCATATAACAAGCTAAACTCTGTTCAACTTCAACAAAAGTTACAGTACATCAAAACTGGGAATGCATGATATATGTAGAAACCCAGAAGCAGATATTTTATAAAGTGCCTCGAAAGTCTAAATGATTTTGTGAAATGTTTCGAAACTAAACTATTTTGAGCAACTACATGAACAGTCTCAGCTCAATAATGTAATCTAATGGGAACAACTGCCCAGTCAAGTAAACAAATTATAAATAACAAGATAGAAAGTAGGTTCTCTTCCCATTATTTGAAATGGTATACACCTCACGTCAATATAAGGAATACAAAAGATTGATAAAGATTTTATATGCTTTCAAACTGTGACAAGGTAAACTAATGTATAAATTTATAATTTATACATAAGTTTATACATTTATAATGTATAAATTAACCATTTTTAACAGTACAGACACCACCTTACAAACGAACATTCAACTTACAAACATTCCGAGATACAAACGGGATCGCAAATTAAAACTATGTTCAGAGCTCTCCAATTTGCCAAGTCTAAATTTTGTTTTTGTGTCCCTATTCTTTACATATAGTATGTGCAGTTTATTGTGTTTTAGGACGAAAAAACATACAGTATTGTACTGATCCTATATCATACTGTGCCTAAACAGGCATAAAGAGTGCAGTAACCAGCTTACAAACATCCGTCCGGAATGTAACTCCTTTGTAATTAGGGCAGTGTCTGTACTGCCAGTTCACTTGATAAATTTACAGAAAACACAATCTTCAGAGAAAAAAAACAACAACAATCTTAACAGTCAAAAAGCTAAACTACATTTTAAACAAAGAATTCAGATTTAAGTTCAATGCTCATGAATGCCATTTTTAGTTATAAATGATTTGTTTAACCAGACCTCTGAACTCTTTCTAAATACCGGTAATCTCTAGGAAGATGTGAGATTTCTAAATTAGCTCATAAAAAACCACTACTGTATACATTAGAATTTGCCTATCTGCTAATGTGTACCTCAAACTTACTAACAAGACAAAAATCAAAGTGCACAATTTAATATAAATTGTGTTTCATGAATACATACCCATATTAAGAAATCACAAAAAATATGCATGTGATTTTATTAGCTGAAGACACAGGAAAAGCTTGAAAAGAAATGACAGAGTGCCAAGTGCGTTTGTGTATTTTAACACGTCATCTTCGTGCCCTGAAGATGTGTTAAAATACATGAAAGTACTTGGCACTCTGTCGTTTCTTTTCAAGCTTTCCTGTGGCTTCAGCTAATGCCCATAACTGTATTATTATTTGTGCTATACTACCTGGTGCACTGTGGTGTCTGCCACGCATACAGGTTTCAAATGTCTATATAAATTCTACAACTTTTCTTACTTTTATAGTTCTCAGACTCAAAGTTATATTTATTAGAAACAACTTCATTAAACATTTACTGTGAAATATTCACTTCGCAAAAGGATAAAACACCCAACCCCAGTGCCCACTAAGACTTCAGATTTTACTAGTATCTCTAGACATTGAACCCTAACTACATCAACAAGTGAGGTATGGTTTCAAACTCAATTCACAACATATAACGTGTTTCAACCATCCCTGCGATGGTCTAGAGACCTATCAAAAGAATGTCCTGGGGCTGGCTGTGTTAGCTCCTGGGGCTGACTGACACAGAAAGACGTCCGGAAAAGTGTGGACTGTTCCCTTTCAAAAAACATGAACATAGGATGTGTCATGGTCAGCTCTCCTGTACTAGGAAGTGAACAAGATGACCCATAGTGACTAGTCGTGAAGCAATGAAGGTGTGTGGGCAGACCAATAAAGTGGACATGGGTAATCCAAATAAATGGCTACACAAAACACTTGTACACCACTCCTTCCAAGTTCACATGGTGATTTTTGCATGTTGAAATTCTCCCATACGCATCAGATGCAAGACGTTAGACACACGATGCACATGTTCAGTACCCAGCAATCATACACAGCTAACAAATATAACAATAATATGTAGTTTTGTTTTTAACTGAGCAAAGACTAAGTCAGGAACACCTTTACTCCCATTTGCACAGCAATCACAGATGACACAGAGTTAGTTCTGTTTTTAGCTAATCAGAGGTTAACAAGCAACACAATTATGAGAGAGATGAAAGATATTTAGCAATAAATAATGATGCTACCAACTTTGAGGAATCACAGACAAGTGAGACTATGCTACTAGTAAGAGTTACTACTTAAGAGAATGGGCAAAAACTGGTAACTATGGTTAGATCAGTAAGGATCAGCTCTGCATGCCAAATGAATGCATGCATAACCTTTGCTCCATATGCAACACAAACTGGACTCGCATATCACTCACAGATGAGCAGCACCCAATCCCAGCTTGTCTGGCCTAAGAACTACAATGGACAAGCTCACAATCATCTCAGACCAACCAAGTTGCAGAATTTCTTGACATTACGCAATCAGATTGTGACAGAGGATAACTCCTACCTAATAGTCTGATAACATATACTGTATATTGTTGAAGGCAATCCGGACGCTATATATTCAGGTAGGAATAACCGAACAAGTAACTCCATTATAAAATTCCTTTTCCTTACCAAAGCCCATATACTATTACAATGATACTGCCTACCAAAATAACAGTACATAAACGTCGTAAGCAGGATAATCTTCCACCCTTATCTTGAGAAAGTTACACCTATACTGAGTACACATTAACACATTATAACAAAATATAACATCAACGACCACACGACTCAATTATCCACTAACACCACTCCATGATAGACATGGTAACACGAGTAAAATAAGAGGCTTGAATTTGGTATGGACACGAAAGTATATTGATATTTCTTTGTTCTATATAAAAAATATAACTTATAACACTGTACAACAGTCTACTTTCTGCATTGTTTGATATTAATTAACAGTTACAGTATTATTAGAGTCATAAAAACCACCATGATTATATCATGGGACACCCAGAAAACAAATTTCCCATTGTATCACTTAGGAGTCTCAATGAACACTTTTCCCCTTCTCTTTAAGCAGTCAGTGAAGCATGCGTTATATCTCAAAACCATGAAATCAGATCATATTTCCATTCCAGCCAGTTAGAAACTTTGGCCATCAGTATAAAAGCAAACTGCAGATGCAGTACATCTTTATCATTAATGGATATTTCTTCCTAGTTACGTAATCTCTATATAACCTATCCATCAAAAGCTATTCAAAATAATGTGTACCTCACACGTTACCATCCAACTAAGCCATAATGCAAATCGTTCATAGAGCACAAACAGTATTATCACAGATAATATAAGAGAGAAGTAGAATAAAAGGTCATCATAATTCAGTATGTCTCATTAGAGCTTCCAACCTTTCTTGCAATCTTTTCCAGCCCCTGTGACTCTTGACGTGACTGGCGGCCTTTTTAACCAGTCTCACAAACTCTTTGGCATCAAATTCATAATTCGTGAACTTTTCGTGGGCTCCTCCATCTGGATGCTTTCCCTGGAAAGGAAATATCATTAGAAATGTATCTACCTTACAGAAAAAATAATTCATACAGGTATATAATTATGATGAATACAATCAAACTATCTACATTTCACCATTAAAATATTCTTCATCTGCAAGGTGTTCTTTTTGCTCTTTTTATCACAAATACAGCATAACCATAATAATCTATATGCTATTCAGTAGCTGAGCAAGCACAACACTAGTGTGTGTGACCACCACTGTTCACTGTCTATGTTATTTGGCCAATTACGTCAAACATCAGTACTAAAAATATGAGAGGTGAGGTTCAGTGACCTTTACAGGGATACTAACAAGTAAAGCATTTGTCAAAAATGTCTCAGCTGATCAAGAATAAGTTAGAGGATTGAAAGCAATCAAATACAACCCCTAGTTCTACAGTAATCTGAAAAGATGTAGACTAACAATTCATTGTAGCTGCCCCGTTTATGGAAAAATGGAATTACAGAAGATACGAGATAGAGGAGAAATGGAAGAAGTTTAAGATATGACACATCGTCGGACAAACTGGGAGAGGAGGTTATTTTTTAATATATATGGCAGAAGATTAGACAGAAAAAGGATAAGAAATTTGGAATGCATGGGTGATGGTCACAAACGTCCATGTTTTGTTTGTTTCATTTCAGTTAAAAAAATAAATGTTCTGGCATTATAACCTCTAATATACATTTATAAGTGCATGTCTTACCTCATCCTGTGGTTTTAATTTAGTTTCATCTTCCCATGTGATGTATTTAATACCTCTCAGCCGAGCTAAGTCCTTGTAACAATTAGGATCACCGCAATTATACCTAAAAGTATAGTATTTGTTTACATATAAGCATTTAACTTTTTAACAACTAAACTAATCTTTACTTACAAACTGAGCACTCATAATAGCCCATATTTGTGGTTTTCTAATATCTCAGATACAAACAGTAAGAAGCAGTAGCAACTTCATGCATATGCCACCTGCATCCTAAAAATACACTGCACTCATCTGCACACTTTTCCCATACTCTGAAAGGAGGCTGCAAGAGCTCAGCAGAGCTGCGAGGACGGAGCTATATTTAAGAAACGATTTTGTATAAAAAATTCAGTTCTCTTTTATCAAAAATATATAGTTGCTTCACCACAAACCTATCACTCATATATAGCCTGAACTGCTCTTAGGATTTGATGATCTACTGGGTACCTCACCCAAATGACAAAGGTCTAGAACTACAGTCATGTCCCAGATTTTCTACTGGTCAAATCTGCAGTTAGAAGATTTGGCAAATGTGAACAACCTGTATTGGAATCCTTATAACAAGTTGATAACCAACTCTGCTGGCGCTGACAGTGCTTTTTTGTCAAAAGAACAGGCGGCAAAATATCAAGTATACCAAGTTTTGTGATGTAACAAAAATATATAGTGTTGGTTACTGTATTTCAAACTTTCAGTGTCAAAGTTACGTTGTTTTGAAAAAATATATTCTTCTAAGAATAATTCTGGAAATTAATGTTACCAAAGAAAGTGCCTAAGCCTTCTAATTTTTCTGCAAGAATGGAAAAAGTCAAACAAACTTATAAGTGACTGGAGTTGAAATCAAATAACATCTGTAAATTAAAAAAAATACAATAGCTAAACAAATACAGCACTCTCCCATTTACTCAACTACAGACTACTTAAAATACATATTCTTGGCAAACTATTATCCATCTTAGAAATCACTAACTTGGAAAAAGCATGAGTGAAATAAGAAACGATTACAAAACTGGAATAAATGTTGTTGTCACCATAAAAAAAAAATGCTTAAATAAGAAAATAATGTAAAAACAAAACTGGCTATGATTTCACTTACAAAGCTTGTTTTCTCACAAGTTAAATAATGTAAAAACAGAATTGGCTACCATTTCACTTTCAAAGCTTGTTTTCTCACAAGCTAAACACAAATAAGTGAGATGCTTCCAAGCCTCGAACCCACAGACTATGGGGGCACTTGTACGGTGGCAACTATTTACCCAGAAAACATTCTTTTATCGATTCAGGCATGATATAGACCTGTATCTTGGATTTGTGAAGACCACAAATGTGGGCTACTGTAAATGGTGGGTTCGACGTGAAACAAGTTCTGTATCATGAAAACAAAAATTTAAATTCCATTTCATACACATTCAGTTATAACACTGACATAAAACTGAAACACTATCCACAATACTAACAATTCAAATATGACGGCCCAGTCTGGAAGAAAAAGTAGATGTGTAAGTCCAGCACCATGCATACCAATGAAAATGTCTGTCCACTGGTCTTGGAACAGTTGCTGTCGGAAATCCATCAAGTGCGAAAATTCAGCCTGGGATATGAAAATAAAATCCTTTGACTTCTATAAATCAATTCTTTGGATAAAATATATCTAACAAACACCACATAAGTTCTGCTCAACTGTACACTGAAAATGCTATCAAAGACTATGAAAATATATACGCACGCAGTGTTACTTCTTGCTAAAAGGAAATAGCATTGCATAAATACTTAAAAACATTAACAAAAATTTTATTCCTTTGAAAAAACAAAAATATTTTTCAAGTGACCTGAAAGAATATCTTTACATTATGAAAACCACTAAAACTGCAAATCTGTCAAACTAATCTCAAGATATTCAAATAACAACCAGACCCTGACTACAGTACTTTGATAAGGTGAGAGGTTGTCAAAAGTAACATACTCAACCACCTGGATATTTACACTGGAATAAATCTACAATATATAATGTACTTCTTGGATCCTTAAGAATGCGATAATAGCTACCAACATTACCCTGCGCACAAGAAATTCATCCTCGTCTTCTAAAGCCTTTATGAGCTCCGCTTGATTCAAAATTCGTCGGTACTGAGTCTCCCTAGAAAGCAAGGTGATGTGAATCTTTCCATCGCCAACCTTTCGTGGAGAAATACCCAGACGATGAAGAACGTGGCGAGAGAAAGCATGGAATAAGCCACTCTTTTCACATCCCCAGATCTGAAATGCCAATGTACTTTTTCATGGCTCAGCAATAATAATCACAGTTAAACACAAGATCAATTTTAATTTCATCTCGAACTATTTTAGGAATCTTTTAGTCTCTTTACACTATTATTGCCAATATACAGAACAATAAAATAAATGGCAAAAAGTTACTCTCATCATCATCATTAAACATTTTTACTAAAATCCCAATGAAGTAATGCAGTTCTGAAATATTTAAAAACCAACTAAAATAATAAAATACAGAAAACACTGTAATACAGTATACTATTTTTAATCAACACCAAGGTACGTGATCAAGTGATCTGTTGGAAGATGATACATTTTACCAATGTCTGTGAATGTGCATCAGAATTTCTTAGGAATGGTGAACAAAAATCATGAAGCTGTGCAGATGATTAACTTTTGGAAAGAATGGCTCACCCATTTCAATAGTTGAAGTGCTTCAAAGACAGCTAAATATTCACGGTATTATTTTCATAGTGCATGTATAATAACTTTTTACAGTCATGTATACAAATTCATGCATTTACTGGTATGAGTTCATTCATTTATTTGTTGCTAAATGGCCTCAGTAGAATATAAATTTTTTACAAATATATCATATTTTTCCTGGTTTAAAAACCTGGTCTTTTATGTATGATTTCTTGGTACTAAGCTGGTTTGACCACAGAAGCTTGTTAACTAGGTAGTTACAAATGGAATTTTTCCTTAAGTTCCAAGGGTAAATATGGGGATGGTTAGACTATGAGATTATGATAAAAGACTGCGTAATTGGTTACCTAGAAAAAGCAATTTTTTTCTTAAAAATTACACTTACTATTTTGGGTGAAGTCTCCTTTTTCATAAAAGAGACTCACTTATTAAGCTGGAGGTACTGTCTCTCAGAATTTTAGTCTGCTATTCAATCTTTCATCAAGAAATGCCAGCTTCCTGGTCATGTAAAAGAGTAAGGGGAAGGAAGACTCCAGTAAACTTCTGTACAATAGGTGCTGATGGGGCCTTGTGCCAAAGTTTGTGTTTGTGTAAAGAAATTTCCCAAACTAGGAGAGTCTGAAGAGGAAACCTGTCTTTCCCATCTTTGATACCAGGAGGGAAGGATGACCCTATACAACTTCTCCCTCTGTCTGCTGAAGGAAATGGCTATATCCACTTATCCACTTATGACTATCTTGTTATCAAGTCTCAGTGACTAACCAAATAGAGCCTGAAAATACTCCTACACTCGTATATTGTAAACAAAACACTATGATGTGCTTTTTAGTTGTGGTTAAAATAGTCACAGTTCTATGTACAGTACATATGTTTATTTATAATCATAATAACAAGAGCTTCCACACGTTTCCAACATAACTCCTCAGCTACAGCTGAAATGGCCTGCAAAAGCTCCTGTGATTATAATTAAAAATATACGTATGTATATAAAACTGTGGATCTTTGAACTATACTCCTAGAGAAAAGATGAATGCGTATATTCTCTTGGAACTAACAGTCTCTACACAGTGCTCCATTTATCACAACAATCAACTTACATAAAGATGTATAAGAAGGTACAATAAACCTGTAAACTGAAAATTTAACTTGTTTTTGATATGTTTGTTGCATATTTTTTATTCATTATTTTATATCACAGGAAATCATACTTTTATTCCAGATTTTCAAATTCATATGCGGTTTTAGAGAAGAAAATTTTCAATTTTCATTACAGTCTTTGTATAACTGAAATATCCATATAACAAATACGCTAAAATTCTTACAATTGGGGTGTTGTAGTAGAGTCCAAAAATCATGCGTGGTAGCAATGGAAAGACAACATTGCGGAAACACACACGTTCTCCTGAAAAGGAAAATGTTAAATTCACCAATTGTTTCACTGTGCAATAGTAGTGTAAATAAAATGTGAAGTGAATAATATAAAAATATAAAATAATGCAAAATAAAAAAGAACTGCATGGACAGATGAATATTAAGAAAAGAATAAAAGAAAGAAATAAATATCACAGCGCAATTACAGTAAATGTCTTATGCTTAATTCATCATGTGAAACTCCACTTGCCTTTATCCATTTTCAAAGGTCCACCCTTAAATTGATCTCATAAAAAAAGGGGTTCGAAATAAATTTATCTTTTTTAAGAAGTGTCAGCTGCATTGATACCTAAAGTATATTACCAGATAAATAAAAAGAAAATAAATTTACTTCAAACCTTTCCATGAGCAGTAACATTACCAGATGTTGTGACATTTTACGGTGAAAAATTAAAACTCTAATACTATCTGATATGAAAGCATTGGAAATCTTTATACATAAACCAGTTTCATTTATTTGCAACTTTTCTGCCTTGGCATGTACACACAGGCCTGCAACACCATTAGAAATTTTTTCTCAATTTTCATTTGCAACTTGGAGCAAGATGTTTACAAACATTATCTTTCTCTTCAGAAGTGGAAGTGACAGATTCATTTTTAGAGAGAATATACTGTATCTGCAACTGTGATGTAAGTTATTCTTATAAAATCAGTCAAGCCACTATGTAAAGAGAATCTTCATACCTTTTCCAGTTACACTACACCTCTATGCAACATATTACCATGCAACGTCATCTAGTGAGAGTAACAACAGGGAGGAATACAATACGTGTGACGGACAATATAGTCTGATGGGTTATTACTATGCAAGCAAGCAAGCAAGCTACTATCAGTTCAAAAAAAACAAAAGTCCAAAAATAACATTAAATGACCAGCTCTCAATATAAATAGAGTAAAATGCAATCTTCCATAAGTATTTCCTTACAATTTCAGTATGAAAGAAGAGAATATTTAATAAAGTTTGAATTTAAATATATGAATCAATCTTTCAAACAAAAATAACAATGTCATTTTACGATTAAAAGAATGGTTTTATTTAGGGACTGATGTTTAACATTTCTGGCCACATTACCTGCTACTGTGTCTAGGTTCCAGAGAAGTCTATTGCTAAATACATCAAAACCCGGCCCAAAGTTGGAACGGTAAGGAATGTTTTCCCATGACATTATCTGGAAGATGAAAAAATAAAAAAAGGAAGTCCACAAAATTTCAATAACAAACAAAAAGGGTTGGACACACACTGTAATAATATTACTTCAACGCCACACGGTACAATTATTGACATACATTCTTACGGAACAAGCAGAGACAATCAAGACAATAGCCTACCTCTGACCAGGGGATTTTCTAAAGTACAGCATTAAAATAGTATCTCTCTACATAAAAGGTTTGAAACATTACACAAATCAGCTTATTACGATAAACTGTACTTTTTCAAAAATGAACAAACCAGAGCTTTTTTTATATAAGATAGTTCCCAGAATGAGCTGGAAATGGCTGTTGAAGCTTGATAACAAGGCTGTCAATAGATGGCAAGTAAATTAGCGGCAAGGTAACACCTTCTTACCTGTAGATGACCCATTACGAAATCTTTTTCCTTCAGCCTTTTCCCGAGTTTCAACAATCATTTCCAGCTCACTTAAAAATAGTGGCTTGTAAGATTGTAAAAACAAATTTATCATTATTGCCATTATTATTATTCAAAAGGAGAAAACATTCAAAATAAAACAAACTAAAAGGGCCCAGTTTTGAAAAAAGATAATACTGAGTAACACAGTACCACATAAGTCCATTGCAAGGTCATCAACACATAAGAAGTGGTGATTAATACATAAAATAAGGACATCAAAAGAATTAAAACATTTGGGAGCATACACACTCTACTCATCATAAAATCTCAAAATGATCTCCCAATTCTTAGGATGGACAATCTCACAACAACACTGGACAAATGGTAGAACAGGCTACACTAAATGGCTAAGGGTGGGACACACCAAACTGTTTCACTGAAGAGAGTACCGTGCAGTAATTATTCACCTCTTTGTTAGTGAGTTAACAATGAACATACTGAATATGCAACCCCATTTAATTCAAGGGATAGGTATCATCATATCATACTAAGAAGGTACAATTGTTGGAAGATTATGTCAGTCATCTTTAGGGTGGTGATCTGTACTTCCACTCACAAAACATGCAAATTGGAACATATCTTTTCTTAGCATGAGTAAACACTGGTTTTCACATTGCAACTGTCTAGTAATAAGCTCTTCCAATAGAAAAAACACCAACTGCACACTTGAAAACAGAGAAGGGGAATCAACACATCAAGAACACAAAACAACAAAACAATATTTCATGCCAATTCCATACATTAAGTAAGTATACTAACCTGGCACTCCTGGGAGAAAGCATATTCATCTGAGCTATTTACATGTTGTGCAGCATAGAGGTTGAAGAAGTCACAAAAGTGATGGTACATGTTACTATCTGCAATAAAAACCATTGTGATGATATGCTAGATTTATTTTCAAGTAAAAAGAAAGCAATACAACTGTGAATTTTATCAGAAGACTGCTCTACTGTTACAAAGTTCTATGAGATGTTGTGACTCTTTCATTTCACAAGATAAAAAGATAATGAAATGCAAGCAAGGAATGCCAATTAATGGCTGGCCATTTTGCTAATGTCATTGGTTTGGTGGATCTCAAGAATGAAAATGGGAAATATTAGCAGAGGACAATGGCAGTTTAACTGAAAGGTTTAGGCAAATGGTTCAAAGGCATTAAATTAACAATGGCTACGTCAAATTGTCACTCCAAATGGGCTAATAGTTACATGAACTGACGGCAGCCATTAACATCCCACAGAAACCTCATTAGGTCAAAGGACTAAGTTGCACAACTTACATGCATCAAGCTTCATAATGTAAACTGGAGTTTCCACCCATCTGTCACACTGACGTGCTCCTGGTTCCACTTTTTTCTTGAGCTCAACGAAATGCCTCATCTCGGGCCCCCATGACTGAAGGGGGCTGATCTGGTCAGCATTTCGATCAAGAAGTTTTTTGTCTAACCTGTGAGGAAAAGGACCAGAGCACACATTACCCTCTTACTCAAAATTACAATACACAAATATTCATGTCCAAAAGTGAGACAAAACAAAGAAAATTTCAAGACACTTACCCACACGCAAAAGAAAATGTGCTTACTTGCAGTGGCCTCCGATTTGTCCATGTCGAAGGACGTCCATGCTGTACCTCAAGACCTCTCTTTGGCTCATGAGATGACGAAAATCAATGTATATGTTCTTCCCACGGCAGAACCTCAAATGGTCAGTACATTCCAGCCAGGATCCGCCCTGTTGAAAAAGAAAAAATTTATTCTGTACCTAAAAACTACTTGAAGTCAATGAAGATAAAAGACAATACAAATATCAGCATGGACAAACACAAAAAAATAATTCTGTCTTCTACAAAAATCTCTAAAAAACAGTTCAACTTCATATTTAAGTTCATGCTACAAAAAGGAATTCTAAATATGTGTGTCTAATATAAAAAGCCAGTATGACTCCAATACACATACATAACATTAATTCAAATGGAAACAAATGAATCCATGTTATAATCACATACAGTATGTGGTACAGGACTCAACACCAATTAATCCCTGATGCACAAAAATTCACTGAAACCTATAAAAGCACTGTCATAAAAATTTAAACCAAGTGAATAAGATAGTACACTGCATGCTACTCCAACTCTTAAATTGATGCAAAAAAAATTAAAACACAAGACTACCTTTTTATCAGAGTGACAATAAATCTTCAGCTCACTTCGCTGTTCTTGGACATAACCAAAGTCCCCTTGTTCGTAAAATGTCTCCAACTGTTCTTCCTTCGTTCTGACCCACCCTGAAATTACAAAGGAATTTAGATATTTGATACTATCTTGCAGTACTGTATAACTATATCAATCGGAAAACCTTTGACTGTAAACACTACGCAACTATTCACCTTGGAGAGACATTGTATACTGTAATCAAAACCTTATCAACACATTCCTAGTCTCACAGTCACAAATCTATCTTTTCACTGCAGAGGTCAATAAAATGGACAAAATATGATCACCTTCTCACCCAGGCACTATTAAAAAATAAATAAATCAAAAATAAAGGAAGCAACAATAACTGAGGCATGACTTTGGATGAGCCCAGGTACAATGCTTGTCTAATTTATAATTTATCAAAGGAGTACTGTACTCTAAATGAAAGGCAAGTGAAACAGAATTGGAGCCTACCCAACCTAGCAAGAAAACTCACTTTTCTAATGTCAGTATCCAATAAGTTTTTTTTAAACGCTGTACCTTGGAAAGTAGGGAAGAGGTGGAGGCACTGGCTAAAAAATATTTGACATTTACTATATACAGGGATTAGGAAGTAAGATATCGAAAAACTTGAACACAGACAATTAGTAGTGTAATGCAAGTAGGAGGAAATTATCCTGCATATTTGTACATCTTGAGAAGGCATTTGACAGATTACCAATACTGTACAAACAAACCGAAGGGCACTACAAAAGCAGAGCATAATAGAAAGATTCACAGAACTAGCGATGTGGAGGCAGCTGTACCACAGAGTTGGAAATATAAATTATTATATGGCAGCTAAAAAGTAAAGTCATTACAGGCACATTTGATATCTTTTTAATACAGCACTTTGCTTTGGGGGCAAAGTACCAGAGCAGTGGGTTTAATAAAAAAAAATGGAATTTACTTTTTTATCAAACAATGTAGGGAGTGGGTTCTAGGCTACTGGATTTCTACTGCAATAACAAGTCCACAAGTATTTAAAATTCCAAACTTCTTCAAAGATGTACCCATCCACCATCACCATATCGTTCTCCACTTCCCTTTACACACTGTCATACAAAATAAACATTATTTTACATTTCTTACATATATGTGTAATCTATTACTTTGTGTATTTTACCATCCATTAAAACACTTAAACAGTACAGATTTCCTATTCATAGCAAATGAATCTGTAAGCCATGGCACTACACAGAGATAGATGTCTCCTCTCAGGTACCTTACTTCTAATTGTACAGGGCCTAATAAGGGAAGTCTCACCCTCTTGTCATCAATTATTCCTTTGTTAAAGGTATGAAATAGGCACCACAGTTTTATCGTGCCTCTAGCTGCTAAAATGAGGTTTACTGGATCCAAAGACCAAAAAGTGAATGCAAGTAATGCCTGGGTTTATATAAGTTTAGCATCAAATCACAACAGTAATTTCCAAGATGAACTGCCCTTGTGAAATAAACGTATCCACGGATCTAAAAATACTTAATCACTGATCACACCTGAAAAAAGATATTTTGCTAAATAACAAAACTTGCAGCTTGCAAAGGTTTCCTGTAACTGCAATAAGTTATTGAGGATGAATATGCCACATCAGCTGCAACAAAAGAAAGTGCACCCAGTTGACCAGAACATTCAAGATGTCTACGAACAAACAGCAACAAACACAAGCACACATTCACTTACCTTTGTGATCTCCTGGACAGGAAGGATGGCTATAACGATTCTGTAAAGAGCAGTTGGTCTCGTATCCCCAACATGCCGGTCGATAAAGGTGTATCTTGGGAAAAGGGGCAACGGCTTTAGTAATTTGCTCAGGGTCAAGCGAACATGTTGTTTACGCACAGCGCTTTGAGGATAATTAATGTGGATTACATTAAAATAAAAGTGTGACGGAATAGTTTACGTTTGCTGAGTCCAGAAATAAGACTAAAATACTGTAGTGAAACCAACAGACATTTTGCAAAAAGGGACAATGCACACACTGGCAGTTCTACTACAGATAGAAGGAAGAGTCCGAGGGGAATGTTGGGAGTATGCTGGGTCCTAAAATACAAACTTCAGATAGCAAGGAACACTAGAAGTTATTTTTTACACATAAAATTATATCAACAATAAACACTTTAACACAGGGTGGCAAGAGTTAGTGACCATTGAAAGTGATCTGAGAAATTTTTATTCACAGTGAAGTTAACATGATCCACTGAATGTTAGCAAGCTCCATTAAAATTCAAAAGCTCAAGTTCTCTACATGCTGAACTTGGCAAATTCTATTTAGTTAGCGAAGCCAGTTCCATTAAAGATTACTGAATAGGCAAGGTAAAACAAGCATCTTCCATCCATTGTGAACTGAGCACTAGCTATGCAATTGTAACGAGAACAAAGCAAGCCTCAGCCATGATAAAATGAGACTACTTCTACCAAAAGTGGCAAAGGATCCCAATCAGCACATCAAAAAGTCACCTTCATTCATGGTTTACAGGGCAAGGCCCATCCACAGTTAGGAGAGAAACCTCTCCACAATGACCATGCCAAGCTCAGTCACTGATAAATTCAGGAACCTCTAACCACCACGAAAATGCAAGATCCACACACATAAGGGTAATCTCCTTCCACAGGAAAAAAAAATCAATTCGGTGTTAACAACACAAGCTTTTTTCTGGAGAAATGTTCTTATTGTGCCCACAGTAAGGGAAGAAAGTTCTAGTCACAATCACAAGCACAGTAAAATATTCAAGTTCTATTCAAGTTCACTGTACAGATAAACAAAATAGTTCTATCTGTAAGATCACAGCAAAACACATTAGCTCTATCTATGAGGTAAACTCACAACATAACTAGACCCTCCACCAATCACAGTGAACAAAGAGCTTCATTTATACCATACGAAGAAATGCATTATTTAGAACAAGTTAAACATAAGCAAATAAACATGCTCATTAATAGCCAAGACATAACACCACTCCATCCACAGGGAATTAAGAGAGATATGACATACTGTACAGTACTTCACCCCACAGTGAATTAAGCAAGTTCTATCATTGACAAAATAAAGCTCTAATGAACAAAGAATACCCTTAATAATATTAATAATGACAAAAAGAGGACAAAATCTTTTTTAACAATCACAACCAGCTTTGTATATCCTACAGGAATCGCTGAACAACCAGCACTTTCTGCCAATCGTCTGAATTCTTAACCTTGTGAAGGCACCCTAGGTATCACCTTGTTGACCAGGAGGCCAGGCAAGACAGAGTGTTATAAAACACGTCACTACTGCATCAAATGACGAACACATAAGTTCAGTCCATGCCATGAGTAGCATAATCAATAAAAAATGAATGATCATCAGTGCAAAATTTTTCAAATTTACAGAATAAATGATGGACAAACATAGTAACCACTTTCTACGATGAAAAAACCACGATACCACCGACACAATAAACAGAACAAACTCTAAGAATGCTGAACAGCACTTGTTACTATATCAATACCTGTACCAAACCTGGCAAACTACCACAGCAGAGAGAACAAGTTATATTCACTGTGAATTGAACACACAATATACACAGAATGAACACACTCCATTCACAATGAACTGAACATAAAACTTCTTAGTTACATCAGATAGTGCAAGGTTTGTAATACTGTCACATTAAACTTACCTTAAATCTCTTTTTCTTCCTCCATCACTTGAGCAGCATTGTAAATGCTCTATGGATTGACATCTACAGAATTATGATTGACTTTCCTCTCCAAAATTAAACAACAACTGTCACTACAATACATCTATTACAAGTTCCTATTACAGTAAGTAAGTTTTCTAGTAAAATACGGTGTAATAAAATCAACTCTCCAGGAAGAGGTATCAGCAGTCATTCTACTTCCTTAATAAAAAATAAAAACAATAAAACACACAAAATGAAACAGTAATCAACTCAAACTCTGGCAAAAAAAAAAAAAAAAACTGCAAGAATCTATGATCTGTAAGTAGACAAAATGTGACCATACAACACTTGAGCATTTTAAGACTTACCTTGAAAGGGCAATTCTTATCATTTTCACATCTTTCTGCTAACTCAGGATTTTCATTGAAGAACATGGCCATATGCTCTTCAGGCAAATTCAGCTCACTCCATCTCAAACAATTGGTATGAAGCAGAATCACAGCAAATGTCAAATACTTTAAAATGGACGTCATTTTCCTCATTCTTGATCGTTCAGTGTCCTGAAATCACAATTTAACATTATAAAACTTAATCTTTACACTGTAGCTTTTTAAAATCATTATATGATAGATTATACCCTGTAAATGGTGACCTGCAAAATACATTAAATTCATTCCCACAAAATACTAATCAAAATTACATACATAAACACCAAAATACATCAGAAACAAATACTGTTAGTTCTGTTTTTTCATTGAAGTCTCTATAAATCCCACTATTCTTTTCTTACCTATGCAAGCTGATGATTACTAAACTTGAACTAGCTAATCAGAGGCCATAACTCACAAGGTACAGTATATGTGTGTGTGTGTGCGTGTGTGTACATAGTGGGGGAGAGACCTCCCTAAACTGCCCTGGCAGCTCACCACTTTTTGCTCAGTGAGCATTATTTGATCATTACGTGGATAAGCAGTGAATGCCTTATGAAACAATAATTGATCAACATTGCCATCAAAAATGGTTCAAGGAATTACGATGAAATACAAAGGTTGAGAGATATGTCCAAAGGCACGGAATTAGACCGAGATCTTGAAGACTGAGATGATCCAAGTACGAGACGAGAAGGAGCAGCAGTTATAGAAATACAGTAATGTAAAGGAATTCGTAAATGGACCAAACAATGAACTAGAGCTGAATACCATCATGGAGTTGCTTAAAGTAACGCGATTGTCTTGAGGTCTGCTCGCAAAGGGTATGTTTGCTTAGCTTGGCAGGTATTCTGCAATTGCATTGGCTACTTCAATCTCCAATTTGTTCTTAGTTCCTGCAAATGTAGTCAATTAGCCTAATCTTGTGTTGTTGTAATAGGTTAGGCAAGGTTAAAACTCAGATTAAAAGCCAGATTTTAGGTGGTCACCTGCTGCTAAATTAAGACCTCACTCAACACTAGCCTGACTGTGCATTGGGAGCGCTACAGTCCATAACTGGTTAACCCCACCATCAGGCATGAAAAAGGGAAAAGTAGGCTACATCACAACACACCTTACGTTAAGCCCACATAGGGGAAAATATCCTAAGCCAATATAATGTGTAGTACTCTACAAGGGGTGGCCTTCTGATCTTCAGTCTTGAAATGCTAGCTTAAAACATGAGATAGCCTACCTTTTGCTTTTTAAAATTAGGCTACAGATGAAAGTAACTTGTGGCAATTTCATTCAATACCCCCTCAGCCCGATATGATTAGGGTACCCTGGTCGCCCCAGGACAGTTTACTGCAATTCCATGGGCCCAATGGGGTCAGATGGGGCGACCTCCAAAAATAAACTTGAGGACAGTAAGCCAAAGTAATAAAGGGTCCAACCGGTCTAGGGCAAAATTCCTTATATTACCGCTCTCTCACGGTAGACTGGGGAAGATATTAGGTCTTTGTTCCTTAATACTCCAGAATACGAGTTTGCAGACACACTTTACTAGCACTTTTGAACATGTTTTAACTGTCGACGCATCTACTTTACCTTTGGCTGATTATGTTGGCACTAGACTCCCTAACTCAATCATCACTGCCAAAAATACTCCCTCCGCAACTTCAAAACACTCCTAAGAAAATAAATAAGTGCAACTAATCAATACCTGTTTGCAAAATTAGCCATGACTAGATTTCAAAAGGCCCTCCTACCGCTGACCTAAATTGAAACCGTAAAACTTGAAACTCTCGTCTTTTAACTATTCATCACTAATACCATCTACTAATTACACTGACCTTATCATAAATGTCTTGTTTATCATTCAGTAATCCAGACCTGAAGCCAAAGGAACGTAAGAATACGGAGGAACATCTTCAAGAATCGTACTCACCGCTACCCATCGGCCTCACGTCAATGCCATTCCTCCAACGACAACAGGGAAGAAGAAGAACGCATCTCTATTAAAAATAAACAGTTTTGATGTATTTATTTCACAACAACGGCTTATTTGAATATGTGGCCTTTCTAGTTTACATTTATAATCAAAATTTATATTTCCAATGTTAAAAATTCTTGGAAAAGGAAGTGTAATGACTAAAACGAAAATCTTTTTATTTTGCATGGTTGTTTGACCTCTGACCTGCAACTTCATAAACAAGGACTTCGTGTTGTTCCCTCAAGGATACGTGGCATTGCATAACTTGAAATGTCTTATTTTCACATCAAAGTGCACTTTTTATCATAAGTCTCTTATGAGCAGTATCCTTACGTATGATTTTTTTTAGTTTTAACATATGCCGACAACTGCCTTATGACCTCCAAACAAAACAAAAAAGAATGACGTCATCGATGCTTAAGGTCCATGATGAGAGGTTGTATAAGGTCTCTGGTTTCATTACTCACGAGTCCAGGAAGAGCAAAGAGTATTCGGATTTGGATATAGAGAATGAACGGTTGACTCATATTACGAGTTCTCCCACGCTAAAAGGACGTTGACCGTAACACTTCCTTTACCCGGACCAGATTTCACAAATGTCTAAAATTCACATATTAAAAAGATAAGACGTAGAAGTTTTGAAGATGTTTGAACAGTGAATGGAAATATGAAGCGCATGACAAATGTCTACCTGGATTTTTCACTAGCTTGTCATGTTTTATACAATTTTAAATGATGTGCGTAATACATCGCTCACCAGACGATTGTTTGCTCGCCAGGAAAATATTCTTCGATTTTAGAACACCTTATTAATGTTAAAATAAGTTATATTCTCTTACCATCCAACCCGATTGCTTTCCAAATAATAACTTGCCTTTACCTCGGTGACAGAAACGAAGCAGAAAATGAAACTTGTGACCGATAATATCTGATTTATCGCGTTTCAGACCGAGAGTTTTTCTCCTAAGCCGGCGATGGATTTGGGATGGTTCAAGGTTACTCTTTGCAAAAGGTTGGAATGTTTTGCGATGATTCGTGAAGGCTATTCTGTCTGGACCGAGATTTTATAAAGTGAGGGTTTCAAATATATATATATATATATATATATATATATATATATATATATATATATATATATATATATATATATATATATATATATATATATATATGTGTGTGTGTGTGTGTGTGTGTGTGTGTAGAGGGCCTCAGTAGTAAAATTATTTTTACACAGTTAATTTGTGTTTTCAATAGTAATATACTGTGAGTATATATATATATATATATATATATAGAGAGAGAGAGAGAGAGAGAGAGAGAGAGAGAGAGAGAGAGAGAGAGAGAGAGAGAGAGAGAGAGAGAGAGAGAGAGAGAAACTCTAAAACGAAAGTCCGCACACTAGCCATAGAACCTCACAGAAGGCTCACCAGCAGCACATTAAACTCCCTATCCACTCTTCTCGCCATTAAAAGCATCAATCCGCTCTGCCATCTATTTTCCTCACTGCTCTCTCTTTCTCAGTAAATCTAAATATACAGCATTTTTTAGTGGAAACCACGCATTTCTCCAAGCAGGTTATTTCCAGATATATGTTCATCAGACTCTCTCTCTCTCTCTCTCTCTCTCTCTCGTTTATTGCATGAACTCTATGCCTATCACCACTGCCATCTCTTTCTTTGTTACCTACCTTTGCATTCAAATCACCCTGCGCAATTACACTTTCTTATTCTCCAAAACCACCCAGGCACATTTTGCATTACTGCCACGCATAATTTACTGAGTATGGGGCTGCCAACTTCATTACCCAGCCATTAGGTACGTTCACGGCAAGTAGAGCAGAAAGAATGCTACTATTTTCCTTTTTTTGCATCCCACCGAGACAGAGCAATTATTCGTGAAAGAAATTGCTCTTCCTAAACAAGACCTGAGTATGATTGCTAAATGATCTCAGAAGGAGGAGTGTCACCTGCAATTAAGGGAGGATTCCCTTCCACTAATTGGCCCGCAACTCCTCAGCCACGGCAAATCCACAAGCGGAAAACTCCGTCGTATTGTCTTAATGCACTCCCCCCCACCCTCCTTGAACAACATCAAAGTTCTCAGGCCGGTCTTGGGATCATTTGCCAAAGTCCAGATTAACAACGTGTTGTCTCTTTTGAATAGGACATTACCCTGTCCAGCATACATTACTGACAAAGCTTTCAACATAAAGAACAATAGGCCTATATACTATAAAGGCGCCTCAAATAAGAGACAAATGAACTTTAAAAAAAATATCATATATCCCTTATGTTGAAAACATAAGCAACTGAACACCAGCTGAAATCCAACAATCGTTTATTTTTCACTTACCTAAAACCATCAGAACTTCGCTAATCTAAAACTGATTCTGATATTTACAGAATGTCATGCAGTGCCTGTCGTGAACGTTATGTCGAGGTGACTTGTAAATTAATTTCAGAAAGCTTATTGCATTCATCATCTGACTACGCAAATAATTTCATGTGAAGACCCAGTCTATATCTATCTATCTATATAGACAGATATATAGAAAGATATAAACTAGGTCTTCAAGTGAAATTATATATACTGTATATACATCTTCTTCTTCTTCTTTTAACGTGCTTTTTCCCATTTTTGTATGGGGTGTAAGCACGATGCCTTCTTTTGAAGGACTTTTGATTTGGCTTTGGGGTAGACCGTAGTCTCGATCGGCTGCCCTGCCATACATATTATATATATATATATATATATATATATATATATATATATATATATATATATATATATATATATATATATATATATATATATATATATATATATTGCACAAATGCAATAGCGAGACTGCTTCCCGCTAAATTCCATTCACACTTTTGTCCCGGATAGATTAGAGAAAATTTAGTAAAACACCTCGCTGGCTCATCTAATTGCCTCCTGTGTTCAGAATTCTGTTTACTAGTAAACAGCAGCCGATCGAGACTACAAAGTCTACCCCAATGCCAATTACCCCATACAAAATGGGAAAAAAGCACGTTAAAAGAAGAAGAAGAACATCTTTGGACAAACTTTGTCCATTTTGGGTTGACTAGTAAACCTCAGTATACCAATAAAGTGTGTAAAACTTGATAAACATGATCGATAAAAGTATAAAGAACAAACGATTTTCTTGACATTCTAATACCCCACGTATGCCTGGCAAAACAAAACTACACTTAGCTTTACATTACATAGCAATCTAAACAGCACTAATAACAGTACCATAAAACAAAATGTTATCAGATTTAACAATACATATCATCATACAGCAGTTCATTTCGTGAGGAGGAAATGGCATCTCTAAGAAATATATGAACCCAAGTAAAATAACTGCGTGCCTGAAAAATATCTATCACATGGGAGATAGCCAGTTGCTGTAGATTGTACCCATGTTCACTGACGCCTGACGCGTCACATGTCGCCACAATAGACTTCGGACGGAAGCGGTTTAATTAGTTTTCTGGGTAGATTCTGTTCAGACATTCATGAATCGGATGAAAGTAGTCTTTGCCGACTGTGAACTGTGACAGACGTCATTCCTGAACTGTCGGCTTAGCAAGTTAGCAGTCTGGTCTGCGAAGCCTCTTTTGGCCCAGCACCGCCGAAGGTCTCTCGGTAAGTTTTTGGAAAAAGGAATTAATATTATTAATGAAGCAGTCAGCATTATGCTTAGTTTCTGTGATTCTGGAGAACGTATCTTGCCATTTCTCAGTGACACGTCTCGTATGAAAGGAGTAAATTAGACGAGAAGCATCAAGATGTAAAGAAAAATCGGTCTGGATCAGCTGATTGGGCGGAAGTGTAAACAAAGAAGGTACCATGTGTAAACATCTCAGATTTTCGTAATTTCTCAATTGAAACGAATAACCTAATCATAAAAAAATGAGTATAACTGCATTATTTAACTCTATAATAATCTGTTGCAGAGTAAAACTTAAAATTCCCACAAAAAAATAGATAAATGTCATAACACCGCTTCGCGCCCGTCAATTATTTTCGCGCCTTTTGTTGGAATTTCGCGACATGTCAGCTGGAGGTTCATCTGTCAGGAGACTCGTGTTTATTTCATGAAAACCAGCCGTTTATTGCCGTGGATAATTCGCCCACGGTGTGCAGGAAGGAACCACAAATTAAGGTTAGTATTTAAAAGCGTTTTTTACTTGATATGATTAAATTATTAGGCATATTTGGGGTTACTTAAGTCGGGCATCCTAGGCCTATGCTCTTCACTTCATACGTCATTGTGACGAGACTTTGGATTATATTTACCTTAGACATTATTCAGATGTACGAAAGACTGACGAAAAAGCCTCTAAATAGCAAGGGGAAAACGTTTTAGTAGGCTATTTAACCCTTGCAACTAAATAGCCTCGAATAGCCTAGACAAACCACGGACCTATTAGGCCTCAGTCTAGCTTTTCAGAAATGCTCATCGTCAGGTAGGCCTATTGAACTAATATTTACTAGTTAAGGCCTATTACAACATCTGTATGGTTATTATTGCTAAAATAGGTTACAATAAAGCCAGTAGAACTATTACACACAGGGACGACCCCATAGGCCTAATCTTCCTGTTTAAATAAATGAAAAATTAATCGAATTTCGAATTACAAGGTACGACAATACCGCCCCCCTCCTTAGCTAACACAGCAAAATCGTAACCAGTACACCCATAGGGTGTGTTAGGTTGGTATTTATGGTATTTTTAGGTTCTTTTTGCATGAAAAACCCAAAGTGGTTTTTCGTGCGAGATTGGCCGCCTGGAGTCGTATTGATTGGCAACTTATATAATTTTACCGGTTAGGTTAGGTTAGATGCGGTCGCCAAGGTCATTTGCTAACAGAATGAACGTCGAAAACGTTCAGAGCGCGATTTTGAACGTAGGATAAATAGTTTTCCGAGTCCAGAGTGTGAGAACGGGTTAAAGTAAAATTGTACTGAATGACAAAGTTAAAAGACTGCATTTTCTTCTAGGAAGGTCTAGGCAGAATCATAGTAATTCCTTGACATTGTCTAGATTGTATACAATTGTGGCTAATCCATATTTTCCTGTTTCAGAAGTAAATTATTAAAAAAAGATTTTCATAGTTCAATTCAGCACTGATAGTATTTGGTGTGTCCTAAATTATTTTGATGCTCGTTTTCGTTGAAAATGCTGTGACACTATCATCCCCCATGTCTCATGGAGCTCGGGACTATCAGGACGTATTATTTTCAGCCGTGAGTCTGTTAGGCCATCACAACTATAGGTCATATGACATGGAGGAAGCTCCCTGGGTTGCCGTGTTTAGTACTAGCCCCCCCTGGATCAAAGTATTATATACACCCATTTCGGCCATTTGCAGATTGGATGTTACGGCCTAAATGACTTATGGCTGAAATGACCAGGACCCTCCTAATGCAACCTCCCACGTGACTTCACCTAACTTACCAGGCCTTACCTGACGAGGGGGTCATTGAACTAGAACCCCTAAGCTAACCTAAACTAGAGCACTGTAAAATATTGTATATGACACTGATAAATAGCTACGGTGATATACTCCTTTAAACACCATATAATTATAGTTGAATAATTCTACCAATGTTTGTCACAGTTCCAAAGGAAATTAGTTGATGTAGGGTGATGGCCAATAAATTAAAATCATAAAGTGTTCTCAACAAAAATAGTTTAAAAAAATCTGAAATATCAAAAACTATTGGAAAAACAGGGTGATGGGTTGTAATTTAAAGTAATGAAGTGTTTCCAACAAAAATGCTTTGTCAAAAAAATTTGAAACCTCATAAACTATTGGAAAAACCATATTTCAATACTGATTTCAATGATCAGGCATTGAAAACTGTCATGGAGATTGTGGTGAACCCCATAGTGTACTGTAAAATAGACTTGGTCTCATTTATCTATTCTGCATGATTTTGTTTAGTACCATGTGAATGGTCACTGTAATATTTATATTTTCTTAACAATTAAGTAATATTCCTGGCCAAAAAACCTTTGTAATCAATGCAAGGATGTGACAGTTTTAAAGTTAAATAGAGGATAAAGATGACGTAAGAATCAAATCTGACGATGTCAGGGATCATAAGATTCTACGATTCTTCAAGTGTAACAAAATTAAGGAATTATATACAGTATTTAGTTGAGCATTGAACAAATTCAACGAAACATTCTTCCAGTGCTGAATTTTATATTGCATTGTCGAAGAAGATAGAGGTTAGCAGATAATACTGAATTGAAATTTGAAAAAATTACTATTTAAAAAATAATGTGCCACTTTGTAAACAAGTAAAGTTATCATTTATTCATCCTGTAACTAATTCAGTATTTATACGTTTGCAACAAATATCTCCTTGAGAAAAGTTGTGGCTGTTATGGAGGTATAAATACAAAAAGAACATTATGTGCAGGTTGTAGAATAATACCTGATTTTGTTTATCAAATTAACAAGATAGTTTGATACGTCTTAAAAAGCTTTATACTTCTCCTGAGAGTCAGTTAAATAACATAAATAATTTAGAAGTGGTCTGCACTCTGGTCTGAATTTGATACCCTTCCATATCTTCCTGTACGCCAATTTTGAATTTGATAGTTTTGAGTTGGGCCGAACTTCCAAATTGTAGAAGCTTTGAATTTCCAGCAAAAAGCCAATACAACAGTCAATCAGAATACTTGAAAATACTCTAGAAAAATTGTACCCTAATTCAGCACTTTTCAACTGGAGCAAAATGAAGATTGAGCCAGTTAATTGCACATCATAATTAACAATACTAATCACATGGGACACTTCCAGACCTTACGTAGGGACCTGCCTCATTTATGGTCAAACAGGCAAAATTCTCCTT
The DNA here is from genome assembly GCF_040412425.1 of Macrobrachium rosenbergii. NCBI lineage: Eukaryota > Metazoa > Arthropoda > Malacostraca > Decapoda > Palaemonidae > Macrobrachium > Macrobrachium rosenbergii. The sequence goes on along the minus strand of NC_089788.1, from coordinate 73,758,666 downwards.
TGTGAATAGAGGCTAAAAAACATTGGCTTTGATAAATTCAAGGTTCATGAAATTGTACAATTAACACCATCTAGTTAGCAAAATATGAGTCCTAAGTAAGTACTGGTGATCTGGAGTTGTCAAGAGTTATGATACAAGACATGAAAGGAATCATTTGCTTGGTTGATTAACAGAAACCCTGTGAATAACATTCATCATTGGTTAATGGTAAACATTATATAGGTAGTCAGGAAAAAGACAGGTCAATGTACATTGGTTAAGGAAAACCAGAATGCTGGAAGAGATATGGCAGCGAATAAAGGTATGATTACTGTATCATACCAACATCTTGGTATCTATGCTTGTTCCCATAGGAATACAGTCTCCTTTTACGTAGGTGTTTTCTTCAGCACGAACTGAACTGATGATGAAACTTAGTAACCAGGTGGTTCACTGAGGTGAGATTAGTTGGGGGAACCCCCAGTCACCCCCTGTAAGGTGGGTAGTGCCATCGTTGCACCTCACGCAGTGCACTGTAGGCATTGCTTAAGGTTTTTTGCAGCATCCCTTCAGCCCCTTGCTGCAACCCCTTTCATTCCGTCTACTGTACCTCCGTTCATATTCTCTTTCGTCCATCTTACCTTCCACCCTCTCCTAACAATTGTTTCATAGTGCAACTGCAAGGTTTTTTCCTGTTACACCTTTAAAACCTTTCTACAGTGCTCTCAATTTCCAATTCAGTGCTGAATGACCTCATAGGTCCCAGTGCTTGGCTTTTGGCCTAAATTTTATATCCTGTTCCAACCCCCCACTCACCTGCCATAAGCCAGCACTTTCTTGGAAGAGCAACCTCTCATCTGAGCAGTAATTCATCTTCATAAAAGGCAATTGGTTGTACTGTATTAACCCTTACGAACAAACACGAGATTTTAAAAGTAATTGGTATTTTCCCCAGGAACAATAATAATAATAATAATATTATTATTATTATTATTATTATTATTATTCAGAAGATGAACCCTAGTCATATGTAACAAGCCCATGGTGGCCATTGACTTTAAATTCGAGCTTCCAAAGAAAGAGGAGATCAGATATTAGAAAAACAGATGAATTAACTAATTAATACAGGCAGTCCCCGGGTAACGGCAGACTCGGTTAATGGCACTTGTCTAGTGACGAAAATCAGTAATTTTCGACGCTGAAAATCGCCGATTCCTGCTTATTGGCACCGATAATTTGGTATTGGCACTGATACATACCTAACAGAAGTGCCGATAACTGAAAATTGGCGCTTTTCGGCGCTGATAAACCCTGAAAAAATCACTGATTTTCGGTTATCATGACACCCTCAGAATGGAACCCCCGCCAATAACCTGGGACTGCCTGTAAATGAATTTAAAATAATCTAAGTCAGTTGTTAAAATACAAGAAGAATTGTATTAGGGTAGTAATGCATTGCATCTTCGCTTGAACTTCTGAAGTTCCAACTGCACGACATCTCAAGGAGGCTGTTTTACAATCCAGTGGTATACAAACCATAGCCTCAACTATACCCTGTAGTCCCCAGTGTTGATGGAAAAAAGTGCTGGCTTTGCCAGATGAGTTGGGGATTTCCCCACTAACTCTCCCACCTCCAATTAACCACCTTGTTAGAAAGTTTCAACAGCGGTTTCCAGCATGCAGTGAGGAGGACTCTTATAAGATAAAATAATTTAGGGCGTTTCTTGACAAATCTCTGTTTTAGCTTATGGAGCAAGGGATGATTATTACCTACAACTTGGGTTACAGGAAGCTGGTATTGAAAGAGTTCTTAACAGCAGAATTTCTACCTACTGAAGTTGTGTCTTACACAAGAGGGTAGTGAGGCTTTGAATCCTTAATGAATTCCAACTTATACAGTATGTACTATTTTTGTGGACAGCATAATATAATAATTATTATAGTGTATCCAGATAACAGTCATGACTGTAGACTCATTTCAGACCAGAATGATTTATTTTCAAATGGGGTTGCAAATTAAAGCAAGACAAAGTGAGCAGTTAGTTAGCCAAGTGATGAGAGATTTAAAGGTAACAGGAAAAGTACACTCCTAAAAGAAATGAAAGTTTTGGCTGAGGGGAAATTGTAAGGGTAGTTCATTATCATCTCTAGCATGTCATGCAAGACACACTGTTGATTGTATTCTGCTAAGGGGTAGTGCATGTTTTTTTTTTTTTATTAATAAATAAACCTAAAATGTTAGACAACTTTTACGTTCTTGTAATAAGTTATTAATCAGTCACTTGTATGGATACAATTTGCTGTATTTACATATGAAAATATGATGTACATTAGAATTATAAAGATTTTGAAAAATTCCATCCTTTCCAATGTTGAATTTTGTCAACATACGTAATTTAGTAAAAAAAAAAAGTTAATGGATCAATAGTCATCTGTCAAGCCGTTGTTAACTGTTAAAATTTTTTAATAAATTTTATAAAATGATTAAATATTCCTTATACTATGAGAGTTAGAGCAATGGATAACCTCCATTCTCATATTTGCAGGTGAAAGGTTAAGTCCCAAAGATGGCTGATGATTTGCTGCACGCAGAGCTATTGGCAGCTTGCTCCTCTCTTGGATACAGTGACGGTATCAAGTATTACAAAGAAGCTCACTGTCTTGAAACTACAAAAGATTTAGTAAGGTACTTGAGGAAAGATGACGAGAGTCACGAAATCAGACGTGCACTTGGAGACACCAGGGTTGTACAGACCGATCTGATCCCCATAATACGAGACCACAGCCAGGATGCAGAGCTGTTTGATGTAACACTTAGGCTTCTTGTGAATTTGACAAATCCCGTCATTCTGCTTTTCCGTGAAGAATTGCCGGAGGAGAAGGTGACTCGCCAGCAGTACTTGCATCTCTTGTCCCAGCAACAAGGCTACAAGGAATCTTTTGTCGAAGAAAAAGTGTGGAGTATACTTGTTGGGAAACTGGGTGAACTGCTGCAGTTGGATTGGGAGATTCGTCAGGAGGAAGACAGGCTCATCATTGAGAGGATTTTAATCCTAGTAAGAAACATTCTCTTTGTACCTGCCAGCCCAGAGGAAGAAAAAAGAACTGAAGATGATGCATCAATACATGACCAGGTTCTGTGGGCATTGCATCTTGCTGGATTTGAAGATCTGTTGCTTTACATTGCATCATCGGAAAATGAACAGGACTTGTGCATGCATGCTTTGGAGATTATTTCGTATATGTTGCGTGAACAGGATCCTGCCCAGTTGGCCAAAGCTGGGCTTCAGCGCTCCCAGTCTGAGAAGGAAAAGGATGAAAAGGAGCTACAAGAAATAAGGAAGAAAGAAGCTTTGAAAAAGCAGCAGCAAAGAAATAAATATTATGGAGCACGCCATTCAAGGTTTGGCGGAACTTATTACGTCCAGAACATGAAGAGCATCAGTGACCGAGACCTGATTACACATCGTCCTTTAGCAGATGTTAAATCGATTAATTTTGATTTTGCCAAAAGACCGAAGAAGACTGCCAAAAATAGGGCAGACATGGTTCACAACATTTCAACAAGACGTTCAACGCTTGCCATCCGCTTGTTTTTACAAGAATTTTGCATTGAGTTTTTGAATGGGGCTTATAACAGCATCATGTACATAGTGAGAGACAATCTAAATCAGGCAAAATCACAGGAAAACGATGATTCGTATTATATGTGGGCCATTAAATTTTTTATGGAGTTTAACCGACATCATGAATTCAAACTTGAGCTGGTAAGTGAAACGCTCAGTATTCAGATATTCCATTATCTTCAAACAAACTTGGAAAATTACCATGGCATGATGACAACAGATAAAAAGAAGATTCCATTGTGGTCAAGGAGAATGCACAAGGCAGTGAGAGCTTATCAAGAGCTTCTCATGACTCTGTCATACATGGACAAGTCTCCCGAGGAAGTGAGAGAAGCTGCAAAAATTCTGAAGAGTAAACTCTTTTATGTGGTAGAGTACCGGGAAATGGTTCTTGTCCTCCTGCAGAATTATGATCGAAGGAAGCTTTCTGTATTGTATCTGAAGGACTTGGTTGAGACAGCTCACATCTTTATTAAGCTTCTTGAAAAATTCTGTGGGAAAACTAAGCATTTGATTGTTCAGAGGAAAAAGAGAGTAAACCAAAAGAGAAAGAAGCCTAAAGCTGTCCCCAATCAGATGACAGAAGACCAGCTACAAGTAATGTGGGATGAGATGTCAGCAGAATTATCAGCAGTAGTTCAAGGAGAGACTGGGGATCTTCCAGAGATGATACCTTTTGACGCAGCATCGGAGGATCCAGAGGACACACAAAAGGAGAATGCTATGAGACGGATAAATGCCTTACTTCGCAAGAAAGAAATGCCACAGGCCGTTTCTCTTTTACGAGCAGCCAGAGAAGTTTGGCCTGAAGGAATTTTTGGAGAACAAACAATTTCACCATCAGAAGAGTTTTTATCTCTACGAGAGATTTTCATGGCAGAGTTGAATCCTGTTGTGCCACCTCAAGAAGAGGAGGAGGATGAGGAGGAAGAAGAGGAGGATGAGGAAGAGGAGGCTGAGGGGCAAATGGTAGTGCGAGAGGAGGATTTTGATTTCCCGGCTTTCATCAGAAGGTTTGCTCACACAAAAGTAATGCAGGCATATGCTCAGCTATTTCAGAGCTATTCTACTAACAGTGCTAACACAAACCACTGCATTTTAAGGATGTTCCACCGAATTGCATGGGATTGCAAACTCTCTGCAATGTTCTTTCAGGCCTCTCTCTTTTGTGTCTTCAGAGAAGCAATGCATGATGACAGACGAAGCTCTGACGAGAGTGTTAAAGAGATAGTTAAGTTTAGTAAGTTTATTGTTAGAGAATTTTTCAGCACAAGTCAAACAAATAACAAGGTTTTTGCTGAATTGTTCTTTTGGAAGGACAATAGAGAGGCTGTTGAAATTGTGTGTGGTTATGAGTTCTCTGCCTCTGGCAGGGAAGCTGCCAAGAGATCTTGGACTGAAGAGGAAGAAGATGAGGTGCGTAGGCTCTACGAAGAATTTAAAGACACCCCCATGGAAAGTCTGGAAAGCAGAGATTGTGTTAATCTCATTCTGGATAATCTCATAGATCAGAAACGTACACGGCGTGCAATCATAAAGAAACTGAAGGAGTTAGGTCTTATTAGGGAAACTAGACAGTTGAAGCCTCGTAACACTGTGCATGTACGAGCTCCAAGGATCTGGACTGAGGAAGAGGAAGGGGAACTGAGGATGTTGTTCGAAGAGAATAAGGATGCTATGGATATTGTCGGTAGGATTATGGATCACATGGTCCTGAGGAGACCAAAACCAAGGGTCATTGAAAAAATTTTGGAACTTGGCCTTGTTTCTGACAGAAAGGAACTCAGGAAAAAGAGAGTGAAGACAGCAAAGAAAACTAAAGGAAAAAGGGACACTAGTGATCTTGGTGAAAGGTTTGTAGCCTCCGATGAAGAAAGCGATGAAAATACTGACAGGAGTGAATCTGAAGTGGAGAATGAAGAGATTGATGATTCATCTGATGATGAAGCACCGACACAGAAATCCTCACACAAGCAGGTACCGTACATACCCCCTGCAGCTACTCCAGGCTTAATAGCCCAAGCATTGAAAACTGTCATGGAGGCCAACATGCAAGGCCCACTAGAGTGGCTTGCTGGGGTGATGCAAGATGTTGCAGATGATCGAGAAGAAGACGGTGACTTTGAACCTGTACCAATTCTGGCTATAACAGAAGCCTGCACAGATGCCATGGAGGACAGTAAATTTCAGGAGCTGTTGAAATTACTTGGCCTTCAGCAACCACTCAGCCATCAGGAAATGTTCTGGCGTGTTCCGTCACGGCTCAGTGTTGATGCACTGCGGAAGAGGGTCCATTACTTGAAACAGGGCTTGTCAGGAACTCCTATTGAAGTTCCTCAGCTAGAACAACCTTTAGACCCTGTAGTTGAAGCAGTTGTAGAACCAAGCCAAGAAAATAGGAAGGGCTCTCAGCCATCTGTGAAAGGCTCAAAGAAAAGCACACCTAAGTCTGACCCTGCCAGATCCAAGCCAAAGGCCAGACGTCAGCCGAAGAAGCAAAGTCTTCGCAGATTTCAGAAAATTCAGATGCTGAAAATATAGATCCTGAAAACAAGGAAAATGTTGAAAGTAATCCATCGCTATCAGCATATGTAGATGATTCTGTTCCACTTCATGTAAATGACTCTGTTCCACTTTTGCCAAATAGAAGTGATGGCAATTATTCTAGCGATGATGAAATTCCTTTATCAAGGCAAGTCCTTTCATCATCCCATATAAGCAAGAGAGTTGGCATTGACAGTGAGAGTGAGTCCGATTCCAATTTATCTGCTCCGTCACTAAAAATGGCCAAAAAGAAACGCCGTGTAATTATTGATGATGATTCAGACAACGAGACTCCCCAAGTAGAAAGCCAAGACTTGAAGCTACATATAGATACAGAAGTTGTAGAAACTAACAGTCAAGGTGTTATGAGAGTAGGCTCAGATGATGATGGAGATGATGATGATGATGTTCGTCTGAATATTTCAAGACAAAGAGCTAAGGCAGTCATTGAAAGTGATGATGAATAGTGTTTGGGGAAGTTTTCTTTAACATGAGTGCTTAAATGTGAATGTGGTTTCGTAGTATAATATCAAATGGAGAATTTTATTTTGTATTTGTATAATACAATACTTGTAAGCTGTCAATTATTGTGTAACATCTAAGTTTGAAAAGATGGTAATAGGCTAATATATGCTATCTTGTTTACAGTGCCTTAAATTAATTTTTTTAAGCTAACCAAAAGGAGTTTGCTGAAAGAGAATGGTATGTCATTTTATGGAGCCACTCAAAAATTTTTTTTTAACTTTTGCAGAAAAAGCAAATTTTTGGTAAACATTAGGTTTTTTGTCACGTGGTCATTTTTAGTTCTTGATTGGCCCATATTCTCCCAAGAATATGTGAATTGATTTGTAATTAATGTTGCTTTTCAGTATTAGGGCTCTTTGATGCCAAGAATTGCTTACATTTCTGTTCAGGCCTTTTGTGTCTTACTTGATTTTGCTTTGGCCTTGATAGTCCTGATCAGTAAACATTTCTATAGTCCTGATCCAGCTTTCATGTTAAAAAGTGGTTTCCCAGATAAGCAAATTGCTTATAGGTATTGTAGCATTACCTATATACAGAGTTACTGATAATTTGAATGGTAATTTTTTATTAATTTTGATATACAGAGCCTGATAAGACTGGGCAACTTAATGCCCTTTTAAACCCCAGCCTTGCAGGATGAGGCAAATATAAGGGCAAGGGAAAAATGAACTGGTTAATCATGAAAGCAGCAATATGTATTTATGTGCTACTTTTAAGGAGACCATTGAGTTGCATTTCTTTGCTTGCCTGAAGAATTTGTTTGCAAGTGAGAAGTGAAATATGATTTATAAAAATATTCAGTTTTCACCTAAAGTTGCTGGTATCTCTCAAATATTTCTTATTAAGAAAGCTTTTTCTTTAGGCACAGAGTGTCTAAAAGTGGTTTAGCATTAGGGATATAAACTTTTATTTTATGTATATATGTGTAAATGTTTCAATTGTAATAAAAATTGTTTTATGGCTTTTTGTTCACTTTATTTTTATTGATTTATTTTACCTCCTGCAAAACTAAAAGATTAATGCTGTAACCCTTCATTTTATCAGATTTTTTAGGGGCTGGGGATTTGATTAGTGGCCAATCCGATGACTTAAGTAATGGACACTGTATAGCAAAGCCTCCACTTGAACATTCTGGGTATCACACAGGCAACAGCAATTCCATATAGATTCCAACCTAAGTTAACCTTTACACATCATTCAGTTTCAGAATTTATTTGCAAAATGCATCACTGCTAAAAAGATAAGTTACAAAGAAACCATAATAATGTAGCGGAGGTGGAAGTCTGACAAGATGATTGACTACTGCATTATATTTACAGCATGTGATTGTATTTTTTTGTGTAGTTTTGAAAACTTTTTGAAGTTTAGAAAATGAAAGGCCAAAAAAGAGTATTAGATACAGTTAACAAAAATAAAATACAATAGCTTCATGGACAAGAGAAAAGCAACATTTTAAATTTATTACAAAGGGATAAAAAGAAGCAAAGTACAAAATAAAAGATTTATGGTGTTGATATACATTTGGCTGTGTAATTACTGATTGTTCTTTGCAATGGATTTTTTACTCTACCAGAAATGTTATATAGATGTTGCATTGCTTGTCTTGGGTGAGATGAATTTGTAAGTGTTTACATGTAAACTGCTTTACTGAAAATGTTCACCAGTTCCTCTGTTAACCCAATACTGTACCATCTTTAACTGAATGATTTAATTTTGACCCTTGTTTTGAGATGAAATTGAATTAAGTATGTACTGCTTTCAGATTGGTTATTAATTGGTTTGGCTGTATGGTTTGAAATTAGTTTTAAGAAATATCTGCATGGATCATGATCAGAGTTACGATTGTGAAGAGTTGAGATATTCCTCACGTCAGTAGAGGTGAAAACACTGGTAAGTCATTTACAGTACTGATTTTTCTCTTATTGTTCATTATTAATCCATGTCCAACACCAAGGTAAGGCCTTCTTGCCAGATATTTCTTGATTTTATTAAGTTCACAACCTCAATGTCTGCATTTAAGCAGGGCTGTGGAATATTCCATGATGAGAAGGTGGAGTTGAAGATTCAGTATCTGCAGATTTTCTTTACTAATTTAGCTACATTTAGTATCTACTCTTGTGTATATTTTAATGTGTAGTCTGGTTTTTTCATCTTGCATCATTTATTAATTTATATTCCTTTCCATTACTGAAGGTTCTTTGCAGTGTCCCTTCAGCCCCCAGCTGCAACCCTTTTCATTCCTTTAACTGTACCTCCATTCATATTATCTTTCTTCCATCTTGTTATCCACCCTCTCTAACAATGATTCCATAGTGCAACTGCAAGGTTTTCCTCCTGTTACACCTTTCAAACTTGCCTATTCTGTTTCCCCTCCAGTGCTGAATGACCTCGTAGGTCCCAGTGCTTGGCCTTTGGCCTAATCTCTATATTCCATACCATGTTTGATATTTGTCCCAGCTAAGTAGTATGAACCATTCAAAAATGTCCTTTAGTTTCATGACATACCTTTAGTCAGTGCCGATTCTTTCATTAGGGGTGACTTCATTTTCACTTGTCTCTCTTTTTTGTTAGTATCCCAGCTACTTTTTGTCTGGAAGTTGCCTTATGTTAAATCTGTACTGGTTTTATAACTTGTTTATTTGAGGATACAAACCCCTGCCTTCATATGGATATACTTCAGTGCAGCCAGGGCCAGTTGAAGCTTTGAAATAGAAATTTAAAGATTTGGCTGTCACCCTTGAGCAGGGGTTGCTGGTAACTGCGTGTACACAGTAACCGTAAATCCATTTTCTCTTTGACTAGTGCCTAACGTAGATATGTTATTTGTGCTCTTATTTTGGCTGTGCTTGAATGGCTTGTGTGTGGGGCTTTCCTGCTCTTTATGTATATGGTGTACATTTTTGACTTAACACCTGTGTTTGCTCATAAGAATGACTGATGCAGATGCCTAGGACATGATAAACTGTGTGTTGGGTTTATGAGTGTGCCTGCTATTGACCCGAACTGTTTGTTCAGCTTGTGGAGGCCAATAGCATTTGGTGTCGGTTTGTATGGAGTGTGCCTTTTGGTTTCCTTCCTAATGAAAGAGAGAGCACTTTAGGAGGCAAGCAAAGACATGACTTAAGAGGATAATACACCTCTGCTATCTCTTTCCATTTTAATGCTAGTTCCAGCCTCCATCCCTTCACCAGCTGTAGTCTCTACCCCTCTTCCCTCCCGTGCGAGGGGGTAGGGGACAATATTCAAAATGACCAAGCAGAATTCTCCATGCTATCAGAGGTCGAGGAATTCCAATCACAATATCAGTTTGAGAATAGGGTCAGAGGCAGGTTGAGCATGCACTGGGTGGGCATGTGTGCTAGAAGTGTTCAGATTTCAGAGGAAGTCCATTCAAAGTAAAAAATCTTTCCTCTATTGAGGGTTTCCTAAAAAGATGCTGTGACAAAACAAAATGCACCTTCCTTCCTGGTTGGGGTCAAGTGTGCTTGCCCTGTGGTGAGACTTTAGGCATCACCAATAGCTTAATGAAAACCAAAGTCCCAGTCATTTAGTGTTTGTGAAGATCCTCCTGTCACTACAACAGTGACGAGATAGAATCATGACAGGAATCATATCAAGAGCTCTTCAGCACCCAAGTGTACTTCTGATGAGGAATATTCAGGTCAAGAGCATTTAGTCTTAAAGAGGCTAACAAAGGATCAGAATGATGACTGGTGTTGAGAAGACAGAAGGGGATGATTGGTGAAAGCTGGATAGGTATTTGGAGTCTTTAATGAAGTTAGTGGTAGGTCAGTGTGCACAGGTGTGTAGACATCTGAAGAGGCAATTGTGGTTGATTGAATGTTTACCATTGGTGTGGCATGGCAGAGAGAGTCCCTCCTATCATCTGCAATCTCTTTCCATCGAGTCAAGGACAAGTGTATATCAGTTATAGTCACACCTGGTGGATGAGAGACAAGGAACAGGAGAATACTAGTCAGTTAGCAGTTTTGATATGTGTGTGTGTGTGGTTGAACTGTGACTTGTTCAGTAGTGGACCACTCCCCTGGTAAGGTGTGTGAGTGGAGCTGTATTGACAGGCACTGGAATGAACATTCGGTAAAGCATGGTAGTGGGCTGACAGCTGGGCAGACAAAGGCAAGTCAGGAGTTGATATGACAGCAGACACCAGTGAAAGTGTACAGCATCTGAAGATGAGACTTTGTGAAAGTGGGTTGGAGATAAATGAATGGTGCTCTTTCACCCAGACTTGAAACCAATATGGATGGTTGTGAAACACAGAAAGCAAACACTTTGGTAACCGAGTTCCATGACCAATTTGCCCTGAACTTCTTTCCAGTCAGTGAGTGATTGATTTAAAGTTACCTGGCATGATAGCTACTAAGTCACTGACTATTGCAGACAGTGAAGCACTAAACAAGTCATATTAGCTGGGGCAACACTGCAGAATCATGAAGAGTAAAGTTATTAGTTAAGACATCCCTGAGGATCCAGAGGGTTCTTGCTTAATGAGACATCCTTCCTATGTCCAAGAGATGGAAGACTAAGAATATTGAGGACATGACTGTTGGTGTATATTGTACTTTATGTATAATTAATGGGATTATTTTGAAACAAAATACATGACTGTATATGAATGTGTGCCTTAGAAAATGGTAGATGCCTTAGATGAATTGAGCTTCATTATGAACCATGAATCTGGTACTGAAAACCAGTGTTGATGAGAAATTGTTTTCTGAAAAGATCACACAATATAAATGAAAAGGAAGAACTCAAATAAAGATGCCTTTGTAGGACTTTAAAGGTTTCAGAATATGATGATAATCATATGATTAAATGGTGATCAAATTTTTCCTGCAAAGGGTGAACATGTATTAAAGTCCATATACTCGTATATCTACTTTTCATTTTGATGATATAGTTATTCGAATTATTCTTGTTGGTAAATGGTTTCCCATGACAGCACCACGGAAGTTTTTACACTCATGCCAGTTCTAATTCTGGATAAAATAGGAGGGTTGAGTGCTTGGTTAATGTACCTGCTGTAACTGAAACAAGCAGCATCAGATGTTAATGAAGACTAAAATCTAAGAGAGTAAGTTAGTAACAGTTTCAAGCAGTGATATTTTAAAAACCATCTGGTTTAATTTTTGGAGGTAAAATTGTCATCTACTTTAAAGTCTGTGCATTTGATTTTTCCTTTACAGGGTTAGATATGCAATGTACTCTCCCACTGCTTCCAGAATGAATGTAAAATGCACAGCCTGTTATGTTTTTTTTAGGCATTTTAAGAGAGATGGTGGCAAGCACTATTTTAGAGCTTTGAACAAAACCATCACTCAGTACTCGTAGAGATAAGATGTCTGGTCTCTCTCGTAGTTTTGAGATAGTGAAAGAGAAACTAAACAAGATAAGAGTAAAATAGCTGCCTCCTTATCTTTCTTCTTTCAAGCAAATCGACTTGTGTGATAATGACCATTGTTATCAGAATACGTATTTATGCTAATAATCTGGTTTTTTTAGTGCTGATGATATGAAATAAGTAAGGTACTCTTGCCTTGTCTTAGCGATAGTGGAAAGTAGATTTTGCTATCAGTGTTGAGGAAACAGTAGTCAGGTTAGTGTTTAAAGTAAAATTTTATACTTAAATTTCTGATTATGCATTATCTAGTTGGCTTAGAGCATAGCTTTGTGAATTTGTAGACTACCATTAGGATTTTGCCAAGAAGGGGTGAACTGTAACTTTTCATTAACAGTTTTTGGGGCTATATTTTAATATTTAAAAATTAATGCAATGGTTTGATCTTTTAAGATATTTTGGTATCAGTGTTCATAGGTTTGTCTTGACTGTATGATTTGTAAATTTCTGTTCCTTTGCTTTCAAAAGACTTATAGCTTAAGAATTTGATGATCCAGATTTCATCTTGCCATCGCAATGGTTATACTGTACAGTAATAATGACTGTTTTAACAAGGCTCACCCATATCACTGTCAACTGGGAATAGTGGTTGATCCTTTATTTTCCCCTTATTAGTGGGAAAAGTAAACTTGCTAGACATAGTTGGTACTGTAAATTCCCACGGGAAGGAGGCATGACCTTCATATGGTTTTTGCAGAGGTTAAATTTAGGCTCCATAGTTGTTGCCTAGGTGTTTTGACTGGTTCAGTTTTACTTTTCATTGCACCCGTGGTGCAAATGATTTCGATAATCATGTTAGTACCCTGGTGAAATTGTCTTTACAGGATTATTAATGAGAGAATAAAAAAATAGCCATTGTTTAGGGATGTTGCTGTTTAGCTCCCTTGAATAAAAGCAGGGAGGTGTATGTGTAGCAGGAACCCTTATAAGTAAAAGTAACTTAGAGGTGTGTAATTTGTACACTATAGTCAATTAAATTACCAACTCTTACCACATACAGTATATAAGACAAAGGTGGATACGTATGGAATGTCTTCATCTTGTAGGCATATTTGTATATTGTGACTGAATAGGAATTGAGATGATGAGGAAGAATTATTAAGGCTCAGTCTTTCAATGGAAGTAGAATGCCTGGCCTGTTGCTATCACAGGACCCAAGAGTATGAATATAACCACCGAGGAATCCTAACCTAGGATAAAAACTTATAAATGTTAGTCAGAACCTCCAAGTGCCTACCATAGAACCAGATTAACATCTAAATTATACTTAAACAAAAAAGATAGCAATTGCTCTGATATAGTGGTCAAGTTCCATTACTTTTGCAGTTTCACTACCAGATACATTACAGTATGGCCTCAGAAGCACTTATTGCAGCCAGTTAGAAATAATTTTTTTCATAAAATGTTTACTAAAGTGTTCAGAGAGAACATCATTGATGTACCTTGCTGTTAGCCTTGATTCCCTGCAAATGAAGGCATGTTGCTCATGATGGGACAAAGTACATGGTCATCTTATTTTTGGTACAAAGGGCAAGACAAGAAATTGTGAATGGTGTAGTCATTTAGTCCTGACTTCCTGGAATTTCTGTCTTGGCTACCAAGTCAGTAACAGAAAAGACATCCCAGTATCCATTCCTTAATAAGTATGACTTATTCCCAGGTAGTATACAGGTAACTGACGTTTGAAAAATGCAAAACCCAGCACAATCAGCTCAGTTACGAAAACATAACTGAACAATGTATGAGGAGGTGTAGTGAAGATTCGAGTGCCAACAAAGTTCCTTTTGAGAGTCTTATGAAAATGTGATCCTCTTGAGTACTGTATTGACATAACCAATGAACTCTAAGTTAAATCCGCAAGGATCAGAGACTTCAAACGGTTTAGATCTGTAGCCTTTTATCATTAAGACTGTCATGTGTCTTTAAGAATAAGAGAAATCTTCTATGGATGTCATCACTTGGATCAATACTCCTTTCCCTACCACTGAACCACCAGAGACTCTATTTTGCGTGGCAGATGTTGAGGGTAGATTCTATGCTTGGATTAGAGATGATTTGGCAGATTGTGATGAAAATGCTTTTTCTCTGAGGCCTTCCTCTATAATGCCCAGAAGCATGAAGATCTAAAACCTCTAGCTTCTTATGAGTCAGCAAAAATGAGGCTGACTTAGGAAGTCTCATATTCTGTAAGTATGAAGACAAATGCTACTGCAGAAAAGACTAAAATAAAGTACTGTATTACATTTCTAGTAGATCAACAGTGTGGGTCATACATTGTCAATAGGTAGAAAACATTAATATATCTTACTTCCTTGCTGTTCTATCAGCTTTTGCTACAAAGGTTTGTGTTTAAATAAATGTATTTGAAATGTTTCCAGTATTTTAAATATTTTGTAATGCGTACACCATTGTTTAAAATTGTTCCCTTCTCTTTTGTCAGGTTACAACACCCCCAGAATAGAAATCTGTGCTCTACTGGATTTACACCAGCCCTAAGGTATTTAGTGCTGAGTTTTTTTGTTTTCCAAAGGGCTGAAATTATTTTTAAAATTTCTCCCAAAAATCATAATTTTTTTAATGTACAGACTTTATATGAAAATAGTATAACTTTAGAGTCAAGCTACTTAATTTATAGCAGAGTAATCTGGGTTTACTGGTAAGGGTTAAATCTATTGGATACACAGTAATTTCATTTAAATCTGTAATGCAGTGCATTGATATACTTTGTGTTTTTTCAAGACGTGATGGATCAAAATCTCAAAGGATGGTTTACTGAACGATCCCCCATGTGGCCAGGTCAGGCATTTTCCTTGCAAGTGAAGGAAGTTCTTTTGGAGGAGAAAAGTCCATTCCAGAGCATTCAGGTCTTTGAGAGGTATGTATCTCCCCTTTGTTATTACTCTTAGGCTTATTTTCCAGAAAACTTGCCTAAGAGAAATAACATTTCCTTCATATTCTAGAAAATGGAGAACTGTTAACAGCACAGATAGTATCTGAGGAAAAGGTGTTGATTTAGATGCCACCACATATGCCATTGGTGAAACAGGCCCCGTCATAACCAACAGCCCTTGTGAATACAATCTCTCTTTGAGAAGTTACATCTCTAAAAATAGAAATTGGTATATGTTGACTTAACATTGCCAGGTACTGCATTTGGAACAGCTGAAACCTTGCCTTTTAAATACAGTGATGTTCTTTGAACTGTACTGAAATACACAAGTATTGTGTGAATCTCAATTTCCATTCTTTTTGTAACTTTCAGTACTCACTATGGAAGAGTTTTGGTATTGGACGGAGCAATCCAGTGCACAGAGCGAGATGAATGTTCATATCAAGAGATGATCACATTTCTGCCTCTCAACTCACATCCAAGTCCTAAGAGGGTAAGATTCATTATTTGTAGTGGAAACATTTTTAAACAATTTTTATATAAATATAGGTTTGGGTTAATGTGCGTAATTAGTTTTTAATTTGGCTGTTGTCAGTACTTTACTAGAGCTTTTATTTGTGAGTTTTCCAGTTAAGGAATAACCAGAAGTTTTGCAATAACATACGATTCTTTGAGTTTTTCAAATATTTTACAGTTTCTTGAGGTTTGACTAAAGGTATCATTCAGCTTCCAGATTGCCAATCCATCAGGTACATAGTGCACTTGACAGAAATTAAAATTAAGACCATTTGGAATTTAACATATGGAAAGTGCTATAACAGACTTCTTTACTTATCAGATTCATTATTATTTGGATTTTTGGTGAGCTACCTTTTTAGATGTATTAATGCATTTTCAGGTGCTTATCATTGGTGGAGGTGATGGAGGAGTAGCTCGGGAGGTTAGCAAACATCCGTCTGTGGAGCACATTGTTCAGTGTGAAATTGATTCAAAGGTAAGTGATGTAGAATTATGCTACAGTTAATAAAAGGGGATGTGGATCTTACATTCTGTGCAAGGTTTTATTAAAATAGAATGATAAATGAATAACATTTTTATGCACAAGTGTCATTTTGTTAATTTTTGTATTTGTTACTGGCATCATCATTTACATTTTGGCAGAAGATTTTCAGTGTAGGCAGTTCCTACACTCTCTTCTGTCTGTTGTATTTTCTCCTGAAAACACACAAGGTTAGAGAGTTCCTTTTTACACTTAAAGAGAAGCCACACACAGTCTTGGCATTGAAGAGAACAATCTTGGATGAAGACTTGGAACAGCTTGATTTTAATGGATGAGGATGAGAAGCAGTGGTGAATTAATGGTCACCAAATCAGTGTTTATAAAAAACTATTGCAAAGCACTGTATCATATTGATATTGCCTTCTCACTGCTGTTACTTGTGTCTGGAAGTTATGTCTTGTCATTTGTTAATACTGTTGAATGTTTTCTTGCACATTTTTGGAATAAATTGATATACAACCTTCTGTATTTAGTGTGTGTGTATGTAGTCTCATAGCATAGTGGTAGCATGTTGCAAGTGTTTGACTGCACCTTAGCTCTGGCATTTTGCACTGTTCTCAGTACAAAGGGTGATGAAGCAAAAATTACAAATGCAAATTTAATACATAGTATAAGAATAAAAAAATACCCAAAGGAATTTTGCCAAACTGCATATCAGTTATCAGTGATCCAGTTGTATGGCACTTGTCTAGAAACGATCCCCACTCAACAGCGGCACTGATCCCCGGTTATTGGTGCTGATATCCGGTTATTGGCGCCAGTGAGCGCTGTTATCGCTGATCCCCAGTTATGTTACTCCGTCATGAACGGAACCCCCGCTGATAACGGGGGGACTGCCTGTACTGTATTGGGTTTGTGATAAACATGATAATTTTAAAAATTATTAGTTATTTAAGATTAGAGTATTGTTACCAAATTTTGTTATTCTGATTAGCAAACAACTAACTGGAAGTTTTTTCCATGAACAGGTGGTCGAGGCTTGTAAAAAGTACATTCCATCAATGGGTTGTGGATTCAGCTGCCCCAAGCTCACTCTCTACACAGGAGATGGCGCTAAATTCTTGGAAACCACGGATGAGAAGTTCGATGTAATAATCACGGATGCATCTGACCCTGTAGTGAATGCAGAAGGTGCTGGAACTAAGGATGGTGAGTGAATTTTATTTCATGCTACTTTGTCAGATGATATAATAACTTTTTAATTTTTTTTCACTGGATATAGCTTGAAGTTTTACTTGAAGGTACTTTGCTAATGTCATCTTTTAAGACTATAATATAGTCTTCAGAACACATAGTCAATATTGATTTAATCTTAAGAACATGGAGTTAAGTTGGAAGGTGAAGTCTGAAGCTGTAGAAGTAACTGCACTTCAGTGTTATAAATATTACATTTAAATATTAGCAAGTCCTGTTGTGTTGAGGATGTGTATTGCTTATTATTCTAGAATTATCATGATCAGTGTTTTCTTCTGTATTGTTAGTTGGATTATTATTCACAGAAGAGCAAAATCCACTGGTTGTATCCTCATGGTCAGGCTAACCCCATCTCCTGTTAAAGCCTTCTACTGTTAAATATACTCATTCTAGTTGATCTGGTTAAATTCTTTGTAATGATTTACTTTTGGTTATGTGTATGCTCATTCTTTAATAGTATTTCTGACAGTATCATCTTTTTTTCATTAACCAATGCCAGCATTTTTCTATAGTTTGGTTCTCATAGGACTAGGTTGAATGGTTTCATATTATCAAAAGGAAAACTGGTTTTACATAATAAAATAAAGCTTCTTAATGGTTCTTGATTTGACCAACTAAAAATTTTGAAAGATTCAGACAGTATTTCTTTAAAAGTATTCAAATTGTACTTTTTTATTTGCTGCTAATTAAAATTTGGATAGTCATACAAAATATACTTTATTGTATTTGCTCAGATGGGAACTGGGCCTTGAGGAGTGTCATTATGCAATCTTGTACTGAACTGGCATTCTCAACATCTCTGGAGAGTTAACTCCATGCTTGTTTCCTTTTTATTCTTTTAAAAATAGAGATGTGTATTAGTAAAAGCAGTTCCAAAGTAAAATGAAATAAAAATTTTTCTTCCTTCTAGATGGTTTTAATTTTTTGTAATTTACTGTAATGTATATACCATATCTGGAAAAATCTTGCCTGCTTATCACTGTGCCCTTGGCTTTCCTATTTGTATTATGAATTGATGTCTGTAGTGAGTTAATTGTAGTAATATGTCCTGTAGTAAATTTTTCTTAATTTTACATACTCTGGCTTTTTCTGTCTATAATATACTATAGAAAGAAAAACACCCAATTTATGAGACTGAAATGAATTACAGTATCTAAAGGTTAAATTTAATTCAGCAATGCTTTGCAGGTCCTGCAGCCTCCCTTTTCAATGAAGACTATTATGTAAAGATGAAAGAGAGGTTGGTGGAAGGTGGAATTCTTTGTTGTCAGGTTGGTATATTCATAAAAGTTTGACCATTGTTGATATTATAAATTGATGTAATTTGTTCCACTTGGTAAGTTTGGATTGCCAAGTAATTTTTTCATGTATGCTATTCACCAAAACTTGTTGATTTATAGCTAACAGATATTAGAATGATGAACATAACTAGTTGACTTATACATACTGTGCCAATAATAGTGTGTTGTTCTGAATGAATTTGGCAGAAGAGGACTTCAGTCTTTAGTTCCACTTTAGCCATCTTTAATAATACACACAAGTCTAATTGGTGGTTTTGTAACTTTATTTTGTGCTCTCTCAAAGTATACTAATATCGTGCAGGATATAATCCTCCTTGTCAGTGATTTAACATCAGCATTTCCCTGTATGAAGTTAAAACATGAAATAACTTTTCTCTTAATTTGTCTGTCTTGTAGAGTATCAGGCAGAACTATGTAAGACAGAGAGGAAAGAAAACCAGCATGTTTAAACACCTAAAGGGAAAATCTGCAGTAAATATTTGAATGTTGATTGCATAAGACACATGTCTGCAGTAATTTCAGAGGACATTGAGGAAAAAAAAAAAAAGGTTTCTAGAAGTATTAGGTTATTGCATATTGTACTGAATCAACAAAAACATTAATAAAGAAGTTATCTAGTACAAAATGTGATATAGTTCCTCAAATGTTTAGTGTGAAAGCCCAAACTGACAGTATTTTGTAAACATTGTTTCTTACTAGCAGAATCAACAAAAACATTAATAAAGTTTAAAGATTTTTATATATTATAAAAGTATGCAATCAAGCTTTTACTTTTGTTATCCGCACCTTCAGCAGTTCTTTCAAAGATATTATGCATTTTAATGTAATATTATTCTAATACTTGACAGAATGTGATAATGAGCATCCCCTTTTCAATAGGTTATTAGTAACAATGTTATAAATTGAGCTGTAATAGAGTTTTTTAGCCTTTTTATTTAAAAGTGCCCTTATACGCTGGTCGATTTCAACCCAAACTGACAGTATCAGTTTAAAAAATCTTCTTTCACATTTCATAAATTATTCAAGAAAGAATCCCCATACTATATTGCATAATGACTTTCCACTCTTCTGGTCCGATTTCATAAAATATTTCTTTTAGAAAGTTGTAAATTATTTATCTTAGAGTCTTTATCTAATAATTACCATGTAATTTCAGGGTGAGAACATGTGGCTTCATGCAGAGTTGATTAGCAGGCTCCTCAAGAAATGCCGGTCCATATATCCAGTGGTTGATTATGCTTACACATGCACCCCGACTTACCCTTCAGGCCAAATAGGGTTCATTCTTTGCAGTAAAAACCCTGTGAGTTTATGAAAGAAGCATATTCATGCAACACAAGGGTAGAGAAAATTATTTTTATTGGATATTCCAATTTTTCAACTTGAGTTTGTTTTTGTTTGCTCTCATAACTGAGACTTTGCCTTTCACAGATATGTGGTAAAACTAGTTTGAGAAAAATTTCTCAGATGAATAATCAGACTTGATTTTGCTGAAGATCATAAAACAATTTTACAATATTTATCAAATGTTTTTCACACAAACAATTTCTTTAGAGGAGTTTCAGTGGTGTTAGATAAAATTACTGTTGGATTGTGGCATATATTCCAAAAAGAACACCACATTGAAGTAATATCCAGCCTTTGAATTAGAATCATTTTTCTGATCATGGGGTATTTGATGTATAACTTACACAACCCTATCTATGAATGCAGAACAAAGTTTATAATGAAACACCTTTAGTGATGTCTTCAGTTTTCAATCGGTGACACATCTGCATTTATGCCCAGCAGACTAACGCTTTAATGGAAAAAAACTGAACTTTGGCTATTTTCACTGAAAATGAAACTTTCTTTTCCAGCAAACCAAGTTCAGGGAACCTGTCACAGTATGGAATGATGATGATGTTGAGACGTTTTCTCTCAAGTACTACAATGCTGATATCCACCGTGCTTCATTCATAATGCCAACATTCATGAAGAAGGCCTTGCAGAAAGCAGTAGTATAGAACATCACAGGTTTATAGTACAGGTTCACTTCTCTCTGTTGTATGTATTTAAGTTGATTTAGTTTTTCAGTTCTGCTAATGTTTTGTTCTTTTGTTGTTAGTGAAGAATCAAAGGTATAGAAATATTTTTGTAAAATTTTTATATTTAAATGTCAGCTGGTCAAAAGTAGACCTAGGTTTTTAATGTTTCTGTTCACTGTAGATTGAGAACATTTTGATCATCTAAATACAGTGAGCAAGGTATGGCAGAGTACAATAATTGACACCAGTGAGAATAATACTCTCAAGATGGTGGGAAGTACACCTTTATGACCCCAGAGCATTGGACAGTTTTGTTGGGGATTATTATTAAGTAGTTTAACCAAACCACCATTCAAAATACTTAATTCTTCAAGGCTTGTCCAAGTATTTTTCTTTAATATGAAAATTTGAATTTTATCCAGTTAGAAATATGATACAGTAATTGGCTAACTGGGAAATGACCAAATTTCCTTAACTGAATTATTTCCACAACTTGACATTTGTTTCTGGTTGATGCTTGGACATTAACATATACCTTCTAATGTTGACCTGCATTCTTTTTATACAGGGATTTGGTCATGTTGACTTGATTAATTATTGATGGGCCATGGCTTGGTCATTTTGAAAGCAGGATAAAATTACTTTTTGGTTAATAAGCTTTGGGGACCTTGCCATCCGAGTTTGCAGTGAATTACGGGTAGGAAGACAGCCAGCCATGAATTTCTAGCAGTATTTACAAATTCCCCTTACCAGGTACATTCCTTACTGCAAGAAGTGGCCAACATGAATTTATAAGTTTTCCTCATGTTTAGTAATACCCTCTAGTGGTTTGCAAAAGATACATATAATCTCGTCCAGCTCATCCCAAGTTTCAGCTTGAGATTCTCAAACAAAGTAATTAGGTGGAATGGTTCTCTCATTAACTAGGGAATAAAGTTCACTTTAGTATGAATTTTAGTACCACCGATAATTCCAGTGACAGCAGTACAATTAACTGTCTTATACAGGTTTTCTAATTTTTAAATTTAAAATAATTTCAAATGTCCACTGCATATACAAATAAAAGTAACCTTCACAGAAAGAGCTTTTATCCCTTTGGTAATTAGTAAAAAATGTAGTAAATTAATAGTGGTAAATTCTGGATACTGACATTTAACACAGGTAAATTCTGGGTATTGACATTTAACACACACTTTCATTTAACAGATACAAGCCATTTCTTTACAAATGCCTGTTTTGATGTTAGACAAATCACCAAAATCTAACTGCATTGTTAGTAATTGAACAAGCCTGCACCAGGTTATTTGCATGCATCTGGAATAGTATTTTTCCTTCAGTCTAGTTTCAAGTTATTTAAGGAAAAGCCAATTTTTGAAGCCCACGAAGGGATTTTTGCTAATTCCCAATGGTTCTCATCTAGCATGGCTCGCACCTCTGCCAACAGGACCAAGGTTAACCCTTGGTCTGCTGGAAATTAGATTAGTTGGGTTGCAGTCCTTGAAGGGCAGTCTGTACCAGTCCAGTTAGGATTGAAACTACCCAGGGCTTCATCCCATTACTGGCATGATTGCCCAGTAGGGACAGTACTCCCTACTCACAGCAACAGGAGAGTAAGCAGTCTCTCTCTCCTGTTGCTGTGATTAGATGCCTGTCAACATGCCATCAACAGGGTATGGAGCCCTGGATAGTCTCAATCCTTACTGGACTGTTGCAGACTGCCTTCATGAACTGCAGCCCACATGTTGCTCTTCAAAAGATCCAATTTCCAGCCTACCAAGGGTTAACCTCAACCCTGCTACCTCAGTATCCACCTCCCTTTTGCCTTCCCTAACCTGACAGTGGCCTACGGCAGGTAGAAGGCTTGAAAGGCCTCATGGTTAGGGTTTGGAGGTCTAGCTTCTTCCCAATCCCAACACTAATGGCATAGCCACCCCAATGCACTTTTAGAGAGGACTACAGCACTAATTTTCCAGAATCAAAATTCTTTCAGCTGCAATGTGGCCAAAAGAAAAAAAGCTGTAAAATTTTGCTAAATATCCTCTGAAGAGATGGAAGACTACTACACAAACATGATGTAAGTGTAACCTTAATGGCTAACTCTGAAGATCCTGCTTTAGAGGAAGAGAAAGCAATCCCTTCCCATCATCCATGCTATAGTACGAGGTAGTTTGTCAGCATCGACTGCTAGGTCCACCTACAAGGGACCAAGTCCTCACATTCTTGAGATTTGCTTAAAACTAGTACATTTTCTGGTCCAGAGATTAGCATCTACCTCTTCTAGCATCCCACAAGCTAGTGGTGACCAAGGCGGCTGATAAGATGGCTACCTGAAGTTTTGGGTAGCCATCAAAGCTTCTTCAGCCCATGAATAAACCCAGTGATCTGAAAGCACCTCGCCAACTCAAAACAACAGTATTGTGATTCTAACAGCATAAGATTCTCCAGCCTTACAGTATCCACAACTGACTATGAAGCCTCCTCTTCCAAGGCAGAAAGTGTTGACATGCCAGACAACCTGTGGAAAGCTTAACTGACTGGTAGGACACATAAATTGAGTCTACACCCTGTGGTTGGAAGACAGAATAACCTGGCACAGTTGGTCCTGCAGATAAGATTTCAGAGCCTTCTTCCCATCAGTCTTAGGAGAAGAGCAAGTGTCCTCACTGAGAACAGCAGCAGAGACGATGTTTGCTTGAGTGCTGTGAAAAGGCAGCAAAACAGGACTCTACAATCAACCTAATGAATGGACAGAGCCTCCAGAACATTAAATAGCAAGGGTTATTGCAGTAGTACTGTTGGGTGGGTCAATAAGCATGCATGGAATGCTTGTCCAGTAATATTAGAGGGGAAGGAAAGACGTCTAGCCATCAAGTGTCAAGTTCTCCCAGACTGTGCAGCAAAGGTGGACCAACATGGAATGATCTCACCAGGTGGAATAGAAGCCCCTGATGGACATGCAGCACAAAACATTTTCCTCTTACGAGAAAAACTTTAGTCACCGATTCAGTGGCCATTCTCCTTAACGGCAAACCTTGGTGCAACTGCAGCCCTTGCAAGAAAACACAATTCATGAAGATCAAAACCTGTTTTACCGTGAATTCTCCTAAAGAGCATACAAACACACACCAAACACTGGTACCAATCCCCCACAACATCTTGCCCAGACAATTTGGGCATTATCTGTTAGTGAGTAAATGAGAAAATAAAGCAGGAAATTTTGGATGTGGTAATTTTTTTAAGTCAACACGACTGCCGTCCAAAATGACCGTATAGATTATAATGTGTGTGTACCAGTTTGAATCACAAGGAAACAGAATGGTCATGAAAAAACATTACAGCAAATTAAAATGCAATAAATGTTAAGAAATTTCTGCTGAAGTATGGGAACCCAACTCATGTTCATACTGAAACAAAATTATTCTGTGCAAGTTAACACAAACATACATACAGTAAAAAACTATTCAAGATATACCATTGTAAAATGTGAATGCAATGGTAGCCTACACAAAATCATCATTTGTTCAAGTGAAAACTTGAATATCATAAAAGGACTTGTCAAGGTTTCACTTCAGCAATAAGGGTCATTTGTTTAAATCTTTTATTCAATTTTCTTTAAAATTTCAGCAGCAAATTCACATAAATAATTATGCATATTTCCACATACTCCAATGATTTTTTCAAACAGCTGCCTAAAAATGCTGTGCTTTGAATTCAATCGCATTAACCAATAGTTTAAGCACAGTCAATGGAAAAACTAAAGTAATTAGTTTCACAGTAAATGGAAAACTATGGAATTAGTTTGTACAAGTCCACCCTTGACAAATATTAATAAAATGTTATAGTTTCAACTCTAAAATAAGTTACAGTAAGTTTCAACCCCTAATGAATAATATATTGTATAATATAACTCTATAATTGAGAAGCTTCCATATATTTGGTTACCACCATGTCCCTAGTAAATGAATATGGCTTAAGAACATTCCAAAAAAAAAAAGGGTGTTCAAGCAAGCTGTCTAGAAAGAGAGAAATGGTGCTGCTGCAAGACATTTAAAGTTGGATCATCTGAACGTCCCTGCTAAGATTTTTTACATTTTGTGGTCATATAACAATGAGTCACAAGAAAGAACCGCAAATGAACTTCCCAGTATAATACAGATTTGACAGCAAAATCACAGATACATATGATAAATATCACAGTACCAAGCATGCACCTGTCTCATCTAAACAGCTGGCCCAAGTTTGAAAATATAAAGATGATGCAAATTGACACTTCAAACAGCAAATGTGAAACAAAGTGAAATTAAGAATGTATGTTTAAGTCAATATGACTAGGATGAGGAAAAAAGTACATGGATATGGAAATCCACTCAGCAAACATTAAGCAATACAGTATAACATGAATAAACTGAAAATATTTCCACAGGTGATAAGTGGTGGTTATGATATCTTACTGCAGACCATTCGATGTTAATTAAAATAAAGAACTACAATGATCTTTGTTTTTTAAATTTCCTAATGCAATGTTAAGAAGCAAACCAATCTTAGCTGGCCGCAATAATATACCCGTTACAGCCTCTCAAAACGCAGGGAAACAAGTCATCTTCTGTCTTAGAACAAGCAAAATTATCAAGTAAATCAGGAGGCTGAAATCCTAACATTCATGTGGCCAAAACACAAAATGTACATTCACTTTTAACCAGAACCAGAACTTCTTTTTCTAAACCTCCCATTAAAAAACTTTGCTTCTTATAATCCAGGTCTCAAGATTTTTTGCATACTTTCACTAAAAATCATAACAGGTTCCCTAACTCCAACAAACCTTCATTCACATTAACAGAGCAAACATGCATGGGGGCAAAAAAGCCACTTGCTTTAAACCAAATCTACATTCACAGTTACTATTAGATAAACTAAACTATCACTTTATGGTGGGTCAATGTGTTGGACCTAGCCATTAATGAAAACTACACAATGAAATATGGATGCACCTTATTTTCTATTTAAGATACACTATAAGCTATAACACTTAACTTACATACTGGTAAAACATGCAAGATCATACTGTGCAAAGTAGATTTAACCAACAAACAGTATAGAGTATGCATTTCTGTAGTGCCAGTTTTTTACAGTTTTCGGTCCTGCTTTTGAGAATGTGGTTACTATTTGCACTTCAAAAGTATGATAACAACATTGAAGAGAAACAAAGAACTCTATGGGGTGAATTGTAAAATAAAGCAGTAAATACTGTACAGGCACTAATTGGACTGCACTACAAAAAAATCAAAAGCAGGATTCTATTGACATTACATATAGTTAAAAGCATCCCAAAATGCTACAATGAAATGGAATTCTGGCCAACACATTTTAACCCATTTTGTATATAAGGTACAATTAGAGCTTAATGAAACGTAATATACAAACATATAGGGGCAGAAATTAAAGCCATATTTTTAACACAAAAATACCTACATACAGCTTAAAACTTTACATAAAATAATAAAAGATACCAACAAAACGTAAATGCAATGAAGGGGAACAAAGAGTGGCTAGTTAAGTGTGCCTACAAACATGAAATTGAAATAGTTTGAAGTAAATCCGCTTTTTTGATCGTTACAGTTTTGACAAAAAGCATGATAGTTGATCGATCTAGAAAATAATTAGCTATATACAAAACTAATGAGATTAAAGGGTTATACAACTAAGATTTGTTCCGATTTAAATTATAGTCACAATTAGAACAGGGTAAATAATCTCCCTTGCCCTTCACCTTAATGGTGAGAATAAAAATTAACATACATTTTACATTCAGCAGTCATACCTAATACATGCTGGCACAAATCAGGAAGCACAATTTACTTGATACACCGAGTGCCATACCCTGATCAAATTGTTTGTACCAACTAACTTTGGTTCAAAAAACTGGATATCTCTACGTAACTATACACAGATAACTGCAGATATGGACTACCATTTCACATCTGAAGACAAATTAGAACAATTTCTTCCAGCTTTCTATAGTGAATATTTGTATATAGAATGAAAATTAAGTTGTCGAACAACTTTTAAAAGTTCATTACCGGGAACCAATGACTGAAGATTTATTTCCTCTACTTGGAAAAGCTTTTGCAATGTTTTCAAATATGTCTAAGCAGAGTGCATGGTAACACATACTGCAAGTATCAACACTAACCTTGCTAAACTGACCTTTGAAGTTCAATAAAGTTGCATAGGCATCAACATTTTAACTATGCATGACAACTGATCTAGTACACACATGTACTTCACAGCATCAGGGTTTCAGCAAATCTTGACAGAATATCCGATACCTCCTACATTCAGACCTGACAATACTTTTTGCTTTCAAGCAAATTCCTAGTTGACTGATACGAAGTCATCTCATTTGGATTCCATAGCTCCAAACTAAATAAAACAATTATGCATAGTACCTTTTTGTAATGATTTACAGGTAGACAAAAACTATTTCTACATATGTGGTGTTAAAATGTATGCTGCACTTTGAATAAAAGAAACTTACCTCTTTCCAGAATGTCTCATGCTAAAATGGTATCAAAATCTTCTTAAAAACACAAACTAACCAAATAAAAATGAATAGCTAACAGTAGTAAAGGAAACTTTCAAAGTTATCCAAGTGGAAGGAATTATTTGCAAATCTGTCAGAGGAAAAGTAAATCACAATGATTTATTTTAAGGCAATAATTCTAATGTACAACAGCCAGACTAAATGAACAGACAAATATTTACAAGTACTTCCTAATACCTATTCTTGAAATACACATCTCTCATTACCTCCCTTTGAGTCAAGGAAGTTTAAACCTGGTACCGACAATGTCAAGGGTTACATTAGCCTTGAGAATTTATTCCTAAATATATTGTTAGCAAAATATTTCTTGTATGAATACTCTGTCCCCTTTTGGACTTGATAAACAATTTGCCTAAATAAAAAGTTTTATTCTTCATCTGACCAATTCAGCCAACATGAATTTTTTTCTTATTTCTTCAATTCACAGTTGAATCTTTAAAAAGTTGTTTCCTGAACATCTGATGAATTGATTAAAAATGTTATAATCGACACTCAATTACAAATTCTCTCTGCCCTATCTTTTAGTAGAGGAACATTATTATTCTACAACCCCTTTTGGAAAGAAATACAAAACTAAAAGGAGTCTCCAACTTAGTATTTTTACTATACAAATATGCAGCACCAGTTTACTTCACCACAATGCAAGTAATTTTTCTTTCCCGGAGGTACCAATTGGAACTGTCCTGCCGTGATTGCTTCCCTACAATACTTTACCCTCTTATTTTCCTATGATTCAGATGCCTACCTTTTTTTTTTCTTCCTAACAAAATCCCAGTAAAATGAAAGTTGATAATTTTTGTTACTTATTAGTGGAGTGCAAAATCATCTCGAACTTATTGTCTTGCGGAGAATTAAATTTTTATAATCCTTTTTTACTTGTGTAAGAATGGAAAAAATTTACTGTTTACTACAAATATTTTAGTTGTTAATAAGTTCCATAGTAATTAGTCAGTTACAACAAACAGCAAAAATAATACCTTTAAAACTACTTCACAGGTCTGATTTCATTATATAATTTTAAGTTTTCAAGATGATTTGGTGAAAGGCCTGTCTTGATATCTAAATGGAAATTTTAAATTATATTTACACTAGTTTATTAAAACGTACTCTACAGTACACCTCAAATTTCCACAAATTGAAAGGGCTCTCATTTTTTTCTATGTGGAGCACAGTTGGCAATACCACTTGAAGACTTGAGAACCATTGTTGGAAGCTTCTTGTTTTGGGAAAATAAGAGAAAACTATGGTGTAAGTTTTGAATCTTTTCAATAAGCACAAATGATTGGATTGAATTCCTGTCGTCTCATGTAGGAGAGTTGCTTCAAGACAAAAATAAAGTCCCTGCCAACATGCTGGCTACAGTACTGCTAAGCTCAGACTGCCTTATGCGTTATAGAGGAAGTGTTCATGGGAGTTATGATATACTTATAACAGCAGAAAAATTAATATTAACCAGTAGTTCTCAAGTTAAGACATTAAAATATCTAAAAAGCAATTACACTGTAAATACTGGGGTAAGACAATGTAATATTTAAAGCATACAATAATAATCTCCCAGTCATCTCCTCATAAACCAGAGGCCGAATTCACAGATTTAGGGAGCGAGGCTTCAGGCTTGAATTTTGTGTGACAAACTGCCGGGCTTGTTCTGTCAAACGACGCTGATTCTCTGTCTTTCCACATGCGACCATTTCCCATCGAACATCCAACTGCAAATGTATATGTACTGTAATTAGCAATGAAATTAACGGGACACTGCACTGCTTCTTTTATTTATACAAAGTATTAACTATTACTTCTGTGTGAGCACAAATGGACACAAACTATGGAATCATGGATGTTTCTTTATGACATTAATAACATTTTGTATAAAATGAGAAAAAATACATATATTTCTTCTGCAAAGCATGAAACCATACAGACCAAAATCATAAGTTTAGATTTACATAGGTTTGAAATAGGAGTAATTAACATAAACAACAAATTAAATAAACTTAATGTTTAGGCAGCATGTTTCCAATACTGTTAATACCAATTAGAACCACCAAGATTAAGTTATATTTTAAGGAAAGTATGAAAACAGTTAAAAATATTTTGCCTGAGTAACAGTTCAAAAGTTTGTCTGGTTTAGAGCAATGCAAGACATATAGAGTAAAAAATTTATAAGCGATACCAAAAATACAAAAGTAAACCACAGAAGAATAGATGCAATGTGCAATTAAGCACTTTAAAAACTTGAGTTTTTGTTGCAATCTGTACAAATGTCAAAAAACAAAGGGTTGTCATCAGTATGTGTTTCTTGATTACTGAAAAAGTACTGTATCGATATTACAAACTGTCAAAATTTATAATTTCGATGAATCAATGAAGTTTTTTAGGTCTGTGAATTCATTCAAATTTTGCTGAAGTTCCCAAAACACAAGCAAAAAATTATTTTGTAATTGGTTTACACCACTACTATTTTTTAGATCTTGATGATTAATTTTTGTATGCTTGAACTATTACTTCCACAACTTAATATGTGTTTGTGACCTATGAAGTTTGTAAAATATATGTTTTACAATTTACTAATTCTGCTTTAAGCAGTTACTGATCACAGTTCATTAAAATTGTCAGCAACCCAATGGGCTGTATGTAATTCTGTCTTTAAAAATGAATTCTTTTGATTTTCATACCTAAACAGAAATTTATTAACAAAAAGAAAGTTTTGGGAGTTCAATTAAACAAAATAATTCTCTTTGTACTACAAGACAAACACTGAATTACATATAAAAAATTACTTGGACTTTAGCTAAAATAATCAAATGTAATTACAGACTACAAACTCATTATTAATAACTGGATATTTAAATACTTCCCAAACTAAAATAAAAAAAAAAACTCGTAAAAATGCCTCACACAACGTAAGTGAAATTTCAACGGCTCTGCATGTGTCCTGTAAAAGGATTATGAATTTCCCAACTTTAATAAGTCACTTGTACTATGGTCAGTAATATACTGTACAACATTACTTTCAAACCTTAAATAAAAATTACAATCAAGGGCATAACTATACTCATGAATTCTCTGAAACTTTATCAATATTTCACCTACAGGCTAAATATTGGTAATCAACTGATTATCTTACAACAGTCTTAATAAACTGGGAACTCATTGGTTATCTCACTATGATTTAAGACCCTCTGTTTCCTCCTCTTCATTCTAAGAACTTGAAAAACATTAATACTCTTTGCTATTAATCCTAGTCAACATTACTGCCAAATATCAATTAATTATTAAAAGGTCTCGGAACTGTCACTGTTTGAATCTGTGAAGTCAGTCAGTCCTGCATAAGGCTGGAAATCTCAAAACCAAGTTAGTTTACAGAAAATGTCTTCTGATATGAGAGAAGATACAAAGGGGAATACATTAGTACCAAAATTCAATTATAAAAAAAAATCTAATGACTGAATTAAATGAGTAAGGAAGCCACATCAAGCGCCTTATGCTGTTAAATTTAGCATCACCCCATCCTGTGAACTATAACTCACTTCTGGTACACCTCTCTCAACATGGTTGATGTCCTCGTTATTTTTCATAGTGATCTTGAATGTATCTTAAAATTAAAATAACGAACTCTAATTGGTAGTAGTGCTATAGCCAAACACAATTAAAATAAAAAATGCAGACATACCACCAAATTGTTAATAAAAGAAAAAAACCATTAATTCCTAACAACACAAGCCTCTGCAAAAGTACATTGCAAGAGAAATTAAAGCAAGACCAAGTCAAACAAAACACAACACTAAGCATGCAGTGAAGAAAAAATATCTACCTTCTACAAATCATTTTAAAAGAAAAGTAAATAAGAAAAAAAAAAAAAAAGTAAAAACCCAAAACATAAACATAACTCATTTTCACTAGTTTCCTTTTTCTTAAGGTATCTTTTTTTTTTTTTTTTATTTTACCTTTGAGACACTGGCCTTGTTGGTCTGGCCTTCGTTGAAGGATATCCTCTTAACGCACCCAATTTCACCATCTCTCAGCTGGTTGGGAGGGAGAGGTTTAAGTATCAGATGCTTTACGCTTTGCTTATGTCATCTCTGTTCACTATAACGATTCTGTAGCAAAGCGCTAAGCTACATGTGCTGTTATCATTATACTGTTCAAGAATTATTACTACAGTACTTGGTTGCAAAACGCCAAAAAAAAAAAGTTAATGCAAATAACAGAATTACGTAATCATTATGGAAATGAGACAAAAATGAGAAAATAATGAAGGTGCTTTATGAATGTATAGTACACTGGACTGTAAACAAATGTCACCTGGACAGCAATAATAAGAAAACATGTCCCTTACGATAGCTTAACTCTAATATTCTTTTACACTAACATCCACTGAAAAAGTTCTACAAATTAAAGTTATTGACGGAGGCTAGTCCAGAATAAAGCACAGAATAATGATCAGTATGCAAACACCATAAATTTTACACAAGTTAATTTCTTTTGACATGACTCAGCAATCATATGATTTTAGTGTTTTAACCTTAGCACAGTACTGTAATTCTATCATGACTCAAAAATAAAGAAGTATCCTTCTGAAGTTATTTACCACTAATATTTAAAACTGGCAATCCCTTATACATCACCTGTGTTTGAAAAGAACATAAAACTCCCAAAGGGCTACAAATAAAGTATATGTGCTTAATCATTTTAAAATATACCCTCTTTTTATTAGGAATTTAAACATTCCAATGTAAAATAATTATTTATCCCGTTGCTTCATCAGACCAGTGAATCATGGTTCTACTCTCCTTTGACTCACAAAAAAGATGTGTTCATAAATACGATGGTGAAAACTGGAGCTATGTAAAGCTGAGAAGTTTGATGACTACTTGAAGAGAAATCAAAGTTAACAGATGAGAAGTAAAAGTCAGAAAACAATGTAGCTGCAGGCTGAAAGAATGTTACAAAGTACCTTTATTGTTTAATGTGCCACATGCACACAAAGTACAGTAGTAGTCTCGTATGGGGTAATATTTTTTTGAACTGGCAAGCTTTTTGTAAGACCGGTGTACAAAGTTTGCCATTTATTGTAGGTAAAAAATTATTACCAACACAAAAACTTTTAGTAAATGCTGAATGAAATTTTGCATATTTCAGGCTACAATATGCTGCATAGCAATTTAAATTGTTGAATGGGCACTTCCAGTCCATGATAATATCACACTGACATTCCTTCATAACATGGCAATCCTCACTGGTAAAGCCTGATTTCACGTCGTCAATTCACCAACAACAACTCATAAAACTGTGATAGGAAGTAAATCACTGCTCTGTTAACCATGCTATCTACAACACTTCACGAAACTATTCCATGTCCAACAGAAAAGGCAATATACTGTAATTCTGATCAGTTTTTCAAGTTGCATTATGCTGTTAAAATATGAAACCATCAAAACCATTAACATCCACTAACCTTCAAATTTACACAATCCTTTCATAGAGAAAGGAAAGCATGGATAAATTTCTAAAAAACAAATCTACTCCTACATCCATCTACCTCTACTGGCAATTTCTCTACCATACTACTGGAGAATTTGGGTAACATCAGATGAAATGCAAAATCTGATAATTTATTAATTTACCTTTTTAGTTGACTTCTCAGTGTGTAGTGAAGAAGAATTCAATGGATGATTTTCTTCTGGTAATGTATCACGAATTATGGAAGGTGGCGAGAATAAAACTGAAGAATCCCCAATTAAACTTTTGCTCTGCAAGTAAAAAGTAGATGTAAGACTACTTAAAAGATGCTTTAAGTGGTATATTCTAAAGACATGCTAACACTGAAATATAAGTAAAACCTGAAAAAACTTATTTTCATTACATCGGATATGAGTTTTAGTGCCTTCTATTATCTGCTGCTGTAGACCAACACTATACAGTATAATATTCCCACAGGCAATATGAAGTTTGACTCACCGGTGTTTCAGGCATCAGTGTTAATGGTTCTGCGCAAAACCCTGGTACTTGGATGTCTCCTGGGGTGGACCATGTATTGACCAGAGCTTTACGTGCCTTCTTGCTAGGGGAGTTCTCTTTGCCAGAGGGAGGTGGTGCTTTGCGTTTAACTGTGCCATAACCACTGTCATAAATAGTTGACTGGAAAAAGAAACAAAGCTTTATTTTTTATTTTTCTCCACAAAAGCTTCCCTAAATTATCATCAGGGACTGAGCTGGAAATCTGAATATATCACACGGCATGAAATTAACATACACACGGGCACATTCCAAGAAATGCTTAAAAAAATATATAAACCACCATACCTGGTTTCTAATGCTCTGACTATTGACAGAAGGAGTTTCGAACTTGCTTTGGTCTCTCTCTGTATCCTTGCGAATGATTTCTGTTATGTCCTCCAAATGTGTTGGTGTTTGAGGCTGCAAAGAAAAATGTGATAAGAAGCAGTCTACTTTTATATATTCAGTATATAATGTACAAATATCAAAATGAAATCTTACCAGGTGCTTTAATGGTCCGCTCTTTTTCTCTATTTCACGAAGAGCATTCTTTAACGGTGTGGGGGTCTTTGGAGTAGGCTGAATTAATGCCCGTCTAGACTTAGGAGTACGAGGCTGACCAGCGGAATCACTGGGCGTAGATGTGTGATAATTCTGAGGCTGAGTAACCGGAAGAGACTGGACGGGTGTTGACTGAGATGCTGGTATGGAACCTAATACAGGTGTAGATGTCAAATTATTGTTGTCTTCAAAAGACAAATTTGGACTGTTCAGGAACTGTGATGGACTGAAAGCTACCATCTTGACCGGTGTCATCTTTTGAGGGGTTGTGAGAAGACTCTCATTTGGATCCTGTGGAAAAAATGCCATGATTAAAGTTTTTGGTAAAACTTAGGATTTCCAATGCATCACATTACCTCTTCATGAAATATAAGCTAAAAATGAAACTAGGGTTACTGAGCCCAACTATCACTTAATAATGCTCTCCTACTGCTAACTGATATGCTTTCTAGCAGTTTTATGGTTTTAAAATTTTGATATAGAGTAAAAAGAAAATAAATCCCTGTAAATGTTTTACTGTATCTGACCTAATGTTATAAAAATTCGTGAATAAATGATTCAATTTCCTCTAAATTCATGAAGCCCATAATACACAAACATGGTAGTCAAAAAGAAGCCGCAAAATAAACTTCAGATACTCACTTAAGCCTTGTCTTTTTGGCTGTGATTTCTTCATTGATGCATTTATTGGATATTTATTGAGAACAAGGGATTTAAATCATGCTATGTGCTTATTTAAAACATTTGAATACTGTATAATAATTCTGTATGTCATATCTTAATTCATACTGCTCAGCACTACATGCAATTCATGTATTCACTGACCCCCTACTTATTCCATAAGGTCTCAACTGACATGACAGGTTAGGCAATCACAATCTAACCAAATACATCTACACAAAGTACTAGACCCACTTAGTTTTTACATTTGTCTGGCTCTGAAAACTTACAAGATTGACTGTCACACGTCAAACACAGTCAGGTTGCAAAGTTTATTAAACCACTAATCAAAAACTACCCATGATTTAGCCTCCCTGCCCCAACAATTTCTCATTGGATATGCACTAACAAGTATTCCAAAGATTTGCATTCCTATTGGAATTCATCAGTCGCATATTCTCAATAGTTTAAAATAATTATCAATACAGTAATGTTATAATTTATTAATCATAATCTTAGTCAAACACAAAAGTATTATGTAAGATTTCTAAACAGCAACTGCAGAGAAAAAGAACTTTACGTACCACTATGGTCACATGTCTCTTGAGAGGAGACCCTTGTTTCCGTCTGCCTCGCCTTAGGATAGGTGGTGTTGAAAGGCGTGACGAGTTAAGAGACGAAAAGGAGACATTTTGGACACTGTTGGCACTCTGATTGAGTGTAACTGGAGCTGATACAATAGTTGATGTAGCTGTAGTACTGATCAAACTCACACTCGTCAGACTAGGTACCACAATAGGTGTTTCAGAAGAGGGAGGGCTACCCTCCACTTTGATGGACTGTGGACTCAGTAGTTCCGAAATCAATTCTTGCTTAATCTGGAAGGATATGGCAAAATCTACTTCAGTTAAGAGTTCACAATACTACAGTAAATGATAAGTGCAAGTGTAAATACAGAAATTTCAATAACTTACCTGACTACTGAAAAGTATTGGCTGTGTACCTTACCACATTAGAAAAGTAAATATTAGTTCCTTTTTAAAACTCAAAATGTCACTCAATTCACTATGCAAAATCTGGCCATATGTACAAACAAGTCAAAATAATTTTAAAAAATAGTACTAAAAAACTACCTATACAATTAAGAATATTCTCAAATTTAGACAAATGAAAGGATAACAATCTCTACCTTTACCGGACTGCACGTCAGCAACTCAAAAGCACCCATGTCCAATCCAGCTTTGAAAGCTTCTAACCCACGGTCAGGCCTTAGAGGAGACAAAGAACCAAGTTCATCAAGGTACCTGTAAAAGATTCAAAACAGAAACCTTATCCTGTGTACAGATTTATATCCATAAGATTATTCAGGAGAACCATGGCTGAGTAGATACAATAGTCAGCTGACAACTGCAAGGACGGAGTTTGCACCCGACTATAGCTCACAAATTCACCCAGCTGTAAATGGGCATCAGCATCTATTGGGGTCAAGAAAAAGTGCATGAGGCTAGCATACTCACCCCAGAAGACTTGCTAAGAAACCAGAAGGTTGTATCCTTCTGGCAACAACCCCCCACCCCAAATAACAGAAAAGCTTAAGATGGGAAAAAAAAATGATTGCAACAAAAACATTACTTAGAAGCAATAGCAATGAAACCTAACAATATACATTTATTTGATAAATTATAAAATACAAGTCTCTGGTAAGTAAACTTACTTGAGAGGTGATATTATACCCAGATCATGGTATATGCTTGTCTTATCAGGAGACAGAAGGAAACCTTGGTTCAGAGGAGGGCTCAGTGATGTGGATGACGATACAGACAACGGAGGTTGTGACTGGAACTGATTGTACTGGCTTAAGGGCGGTGTGGGACCACCATGTGGCGGTGTTGGTGTTGTAGTGCTCACCTGATTAAGGGAAAAAAATTGTAAATAAAATCTAGACAAGTTGATCATCATCAAAATCCAACCTGCAGTAAAACCACTGACATATTTACAAAGAAAAGTACAATGCAAATTGGTGAATTGATTGTTTAAATCCACAAAGTGAAGTATCAACAAGAAAGAGGAAAGCAACACTACAGAGAAAACCCCTAGTTACCTTACTGGAAACAGTATACCATATCTACCATGAGATTCTAGCATCTTTTGGATAGCCTTCCGACATTAACTTACCACAACGCTGTCTATAGGTGACCTGTTCCGCTCCATGAGGCTGCCTGTGACAGGGGTCTGACGCTGTTGCACAGAATCACCACCACCACCACCACCAACACCATCTTCACACTTTATAAAGCTTTCAAGACCCAATATGCTCTGGGGAGACTGGGATCTTATGGGCTTTTGTTTACTCACCTGAGCAGGTATTGGTGTACCCACAGACTTCATGATAGAGCCCGGTGCTGGTGACGGAGTGGCTTGATGGTGTGTGGAAGTCGCAGGGGGCAAAACAGTACTGTAGCTCCCATTGTATGGGCTATTCTGTTCCCAATAGTTCTGTAAAAAAAAATTTTCATTTATTTAGCTGCATAATTTTTTGAGGACCAAAGCTGTCTAGAATCTTATTAAGTTTTTCTTTTTCAACAAAGAAAACGTGTGTGATCTGACATTAGATACAATTTCCTTATGCATTAATATTACCACAAAGCTCTAAAAATAGCACATAAAACTTGAATTTAGTTCTCAAAACCATACGAGTGAATGATGAAAGGCAAGACATCTAAGGGTAATGATATCAATGCTAGGACCACTGAACCAAATGTATTCAGAAACATGAAGATTAAGTCTTGATTATAAACTGACCTGAGAATAGGCCTCTTGGCCATAAGGAGAAGTGTTGTTCACAGGGATGGGGGTGTGCATTGCAGGTGGGATATCATAATGTGGAGTATGTCCATGGAATTTCAGCTCCTGGTGCTGCGGAGGGCCTCCATTAAAAACTCCAGAGGAAGGATACAAGTGTGATGCTGATCCCGCAGGACCTTGTGGAGAAATGTGGTTGTGACCTATGGGTGGACCCATAACATCTGGGAGATTAAAAACAATTGTAAACCATCATTCTCATATATTTGCATTCCATAAATTCCTGTAAAAGAACATTACATAGAAAGCAGTGGGCATTTTTCTTTCCACTTGCACTTTCAAAAGGATGACAAAATGGATAACAATGAACTGAGTTCACAATATGCAAGAAATATACAGCAGATGACACTAGTCATATAAATCTCATGAGCAAAACTAAACAAAAATTTACCTGATCTGTGGTGAAACTCATGCGAGTACTGTGGGGGTGGTGGAACAGGGGAAGCTATGATTGGAGGAGTCTGACCAGAACTGTGTCTTCCACCTCGCTGCTTCTTCCGCCCTGATGCTGTCATCTCTGCCTCATACTTACGGCGCATTGTGGAATTCCAATGGTTTTTAATGGCGTTGTCCGTTCTGAAACAATGAAAAATACGAATATTTTCTTTGTGCGGCAATCTGACACACGTGAGTAACCGCCACAACGTTCTACAAACGATCTTTTTCCAAATGTGTCCGACTGAATAATACGTAGAAGAGCAACAAAAAGGGAAAATACTTTCATACCAACATCAAGCTCCAAGCAACCCATGAAGCATGAATCCTACCTTCCTGGAATGAGTTTGGCAATTTTTGCCCACTGATTGCCCCACTGCTTGTGTGCCTCGTATATGATACGGTCCTCCTCGTCAGTCCAGGCACATTTTTTGATGGCTGGGTTAAGATGGTTGTGCCATCGTTCACGGCACTGCTTCCCAATCCGACCCTTGAGGTGCTTGGCGATCAAAGTCCACCTCTTTGGGCCATATTTCTTAACCAGCTCAATCACCTTTTCATCCTCCTGTATATCCAGAGTAAAATAAAAGGTATAAATTTTGCCTGGCTATCAGAAAAAGGGGGAGAAATAAATACAAAACAATAAGCTGGAGTATAAACACATCAGAAAAGTCTAATTTGAAGGCACACTCGTCATAGTTTACGAACTAACAAATAGACAACCTGGAATAGTTTGCAACTATGCAATGTCACACATACTTGTAAAAGAACGTGTATGAATATGAATGTTACCTTGTTTCCAGTACAGTGAAACCATCCACCACTATTTTTTGTTTGCATTCTCAAAGTGCCATTCCCATTTTGAATCTTATGAGCTGAACATTATTTTGCTTTAATTTTGAGGATGAAACTTACAAAGCTAACCAGTATTATTATCATTATTATTTTTATTATTCAGAAGATGAACCCTACTCATATGGAAGATGCCTACAGGAGCCACTGACTTGAAATTCAAGCTTCCAAAGAATATGGTGTTCAAACCAACTAATAACATGACTCGAGACCAACTTTCATGTTCCTTTGCTTTACTACATATGAGTAGTCTATCAACAGTAAGCAAGTGATACCCAGAACCACCATGATTTTGCTCTGATTACTGGAGAGTCCAAAGGTAGTACTAAAGAACAAATAATAAACTCAACGTCTAAACTAGATGACTCAGGCAAAAAGAAGATTGCAACTGCCATAAAATGATGAAGGGCTCCTTTTAGCATAATTGCCTTCATCCTTGGCACCCACACTAATTATCGACGCCCACCTGAGACAAGAGATATCCACATAGCCTATCCTCCTCCAGGTCTCTCTCGGATGCACCATTCTGGGGCGTAGTTTTACAGGCTACCCACGTGCCAACTTCCGCCCACGAGGATCTGCTAGATTTATCTCTAAATGGTGCAATGGCCAGTCAACAAAAACCCCATATTATCACGATGAAACGACAGAAATAACGAGTAATCTTCAGGATATGAGCAGAAGCTTTTTATTTTTAATCTAAAATAAATAAATAAAAAATAAATAAATAAATAAATAAATAAATAAATAATAAAAAAACAGGAACCACATGAAAAATCTACTAAATGCGATCTACCAATAAGGTAGAAGTGACATGGAAAAAAATCTGTAGAAAATGAGTACAGATTTTCTTTAAGGCTTAGAAGCAGCAAATATTCACCGGCCGTAGAAATTCCCTCCAAAAGCTACACCTAGCCCACGATGTTGAGTCACCGCCTCGACAGAAAAAGGCCTTCCACATCCTTCGAAACCGAACTGGATGGTGGTGTGATGGTGGGTGGTCCATTACCTCAATACTTCATATTGAAAGAATCTTTCAAGGAAGGCTTTACGCGCCCGCGAATTAAAATTGGAGGAAATAATTAGCGCTGAACTTACGTACGGATATAGAGATCCGCTTATCCCCAAAAAATTAGCTAACCAAATACATGGGCAAAACGTCTACACGCTTTCACGGTGGTTTCAAACACTGCAATAAGGTAAACGGAATTCTTGTTAATCTTATAACTCCATACTGAGAGACGCTTACTTTACTTTCAGCTGAAGATTTCAAGAAAGAAAGAGAAAGAAAGATCGGGCGCATGGAACTGAAATTTGAGACTCGGTGCCGACTCCCGGAAATTCAAAAGCGTGTGAGTCACTGACAAAGTAATATTGCTTTTCCTCACGCGAAAAGGAACGGGTACATCACACAATTACATAGGGAATTAACGAACGTGGAACGTGTATATAAGACCATATCACGAAAACCCACAAAGTAAAGTGAACGTAAGGCAAACCTAAGTACACAAAAACAAGAGATGCAAATTCCAAGATTAACTCTCTCCCTCTCTCTCTCTTTCTCTCTCTGCCCTCACAAGCAGAAATAGGCCTACCCTGAACCGTGGGTGGTATTCCACTTAGGTCTAGACCTCGTCATCATCCATTAAGCCTCCTGTTAGACTATGACACATTTCGGCTCAAAGCAGGAACCACCGTCTCAGAGAGGATTCATGTGTTCAGAGGCTATGCTCACTATTTGTGGAAAAGTTCGAGGTGACGTGTCTTTAATCATTACAAATAAAGAAAAACACACGAAGACAATTCCTGTTTTAAAACACGTCAACACAAAATGTATACTAATTATACGTCAATTATAAAACTGAAACTGAATTTCTGAAGAAATGTTTTGTACCTCCCATTATTAATGATAAGCAAAAATGCCTACTAAGAATTATATAAAGCAATGACCAACATATCGTTTGTTAAAAACAAAAAAAAAAAAAAAACAATGGACTACGCCCTTCTGCTATGTAGGCGACTATGTTGTGGGCGGTTAATTGTAATCTATAGCATAAGCGGTAGTCGTTGGAAATTAGTGTAGCAACCGAATTCGTTAAGATATTTTACTGCAAGCTACAATACTTGAGAGAGAGAGAGAGAGAGAGAGAGAGAGAGAGAGAGAGAGAGAGAGAGAGAGAGAGAGAGGCAAGAAAAGGTTTCGTGTGAATATTTCATCCCAGACAGGCATGGACAAATAGTGACGGAAACCACAGAGGCAGAACTACCTGAGAGAGAGAGAGAGAGAGAGAGAGAGAGAGAGAGAGAGAGAGAGAGAGAGAGAGAGAGAGAGAGAGAGAGAGAGAGAGATTCAATGACTCACTCATTCCAAGGAGAATCGATTTCTTAACGGTAGGAAAATCCGATTCCAAACTATTTTTTTTATTCCTAAGATCCTTGTTTCTCAATATTTATATTAATGCAGATGATTAAAATCATTTATGTGAAAATACGGAATCACCTGAAATAATAAATCGCAACTAGAGAGAGAGAGAGAGAGAGAGAGAGAGAGAGAGAGAGAGAGAGAGAGAGAGAGAGAGAGAGAGAGAGAGAAATTCTATACCACAGCCATTACATTAAAATTTGGTATATGTCTAAAGTGATGAGAGAATTCAATTCCAATGGGAACATAAACTAGAAACTAGCTAAATATCTAAAAGAACTCCGATATTCCCTTCCCATTATCCAATAAATAAAAGTTCGAACGTTAACACAACGATGGCGTGAACTCCACGTTACCAACTGCAGTGTATGTGCTCAGATTTAACAATATAAAAGTTTGTTTGCCTCATAATTCAGGCAACATACACTTAACACTCAAAATACAACTGTGTTAGCCAATCAATATACACAGTCAATTCCCACAAGTCGAGCAACATACACACAACATACAAATTATGACTGTGTCAGCCAATCGGGATACACAGCCAATTCCCGCCTAAAACTGGCATCCCAACTTAGGCCCCCTTTGCTCAAACAGAAACGTTAGAGGTCAACCTTGCTGTTCATGCGTCCTACATCTACATTCCAGCCGCATACCTAAATTCAGGACGCCGTGGCAGCGTCAAGAAATCACGGGGGGGAGAGAGAGAGAGAGAGAGAGATTCTATATCACAGCCATTACATGAAAATTTGAAAGCCATTTGGTATATAAAGATGAAGTGAGAGAGAGAGAGAGAGAGAGAGAGAGAGAGAGAGAGAGGCCTCTACCTATACATGCATCTATGCAAGCATACAAATCGTACGAATACATATACACTTGTTAATATTCGTGCGGGTATGTCAAGACACAACGTGACTAAAAGACACCACATCCATGTGAACATGAACACATGTCTGTGGCATGGGGCACGGCGTGATGTGTTATGGGGCCAAAGTTGGGGTAGCTGTATGTCTAAAAAGGTAGGTCTCTTGTTTCGTGACCTATAAGGAAAATACGAACCGGTCGTCTTTTATTACACAAATCGCCTCCCAAAAATTACAAGTCAAAATTTGGCAAATAACAGCGCAGCGCAAAGCGTTATGGTAAATAACAGTACCAAATACAAATAGCCTGTCATTGGAAAGATGTAATATTCAAATTTCTCCAAGGAGTGGCACTGCACATTACTTCAACCCATCCCTTGCTGAACACAGCTCCTACATCTTCGCTTGTTTTCAAACGCTCCTCTCTCATTACCATCACAACGAACCTCTTCATTTCTTATACACGCAGGTAGAAATCGATACGGAAGGAAGAACATTAATATCAAACGTATTCGCGCTGAAAACCTTCGGGGAAGCAGAGAGAGAGAGAGAGAGAGAGAGAGAGAGAGCAAGCCCAGGGGGGCGGGGCAATGATGCAATTCTTACGTCATCTGTTCCAACCCTGATGTGTGCCTCACGCTGCTATATGCAAATAAAAATAACAAATACCCCACCCCCTCCCTCCCCCTTGTCTCACCCCTATTGCCGGCCTCTCTCTCTCTCTTAGCTACCCACCGGGGACGTGATTCGACATAAAACCTGAGTAGAATGATTATGGTTGGGCAATAACTTATACAGGATTACACCCAGGTGTTCAACCCTCCTCGCACACGCTTCCAAGTCATTTATAATTCCAACAGATATCTTGCCTCTGTGTCCAGGAGACTTCGGC
The DNA here is from genome assembly GCF_040412425.1 of Macrobrachium rosenbergii. NCBI lineage: Eukaryota > Metazoa > Arthropoda > Malacostraca > Decapoda > Palaemonidae > Macrobrachium > Macrobrachium rosenbergii. The sequence continues at coordinate 73,715,953 of NC_089788.1, read as the reverse complement.
CTTCCAGTGAATTATACACCTCAGCTTACAGAAACTAGGAAGCTTTTAAGTTACAGTAACTATGGCATCTACTTGTAACAGACAAAATGGTAATGACGCAAGTGTAATCGATTATCATCGATTAATCGAAGACATCAACATAATCGTCAAGCGATAATTTCGACTGCCGATATCATAATTTCTCTCCCTCTCAACATCTGTGGATTTCAAACAAAATTATTTTTTTTTTAAGTTTTCCTGTTGGCAATTACCCAAGCCTTCGCCGAGATACCCTGGTATTTTTATGCGAGTTTCACTTCCCTTCCTGGTAATTCAATTCCAAGACGCATATCCCAACTTCTGTCATTTTTTAAACCAGGAAAAAATTCCCGCGCGCACACCATCCCGCATGGTAATATTTACGATGACGTCATCCAAACAGTTGTCATATAGTACGATTCATAGTCGCCAATCAGATAATTACAAAGACGGTTCCCTTATTAACCATACAATACTCATAACCAAATGCAAATGCAAAGTTAAGGGAACTCAACAATCATACACATATCAAAAGTAACAGCCCTAACGATGAAAAACATAAACTGGCACCTATCCAAGCCGTGAGCCAATCAACGATCAGGACGGGAGAGCGTGGGAAAGGCGCCTCAGTTTGAACACGGCACCCCCTCCTCCCTCGACGCCAGGGACCCAGCGAGGCCCAGCACGTGGCAAGGCTGACTGACTACACGACACGCCTTTTCAGGCCAACTTTGTCGCCGATTCAAACTTCCTATATCACTGAATTCCTCGCGATTTCAAACTAATTTAACTCTGATGCTTAGCAAAGCGATCATATGCCAGGTGGCACTATTGTCTACGAGTACTTTGATCGCAGATTATTTGTATGTAAATAAATTTTATGATAGCCGACCAAATCGCATTTAAATGTATTAAAAACAAGAATGTTATCTACAATAATGATACATTAGATTCAGATGCCCATATGCCAGCACGGGCTCCAGCACCTGGGCAGCCTGTACACAATTGGGGAAATGAACGAGAACAGAATAAGGACCAACCAACTCGAATAATTTTGTAGCAAGAAATAAAATGTTAAGACAAACTTTGACCAAAAATTAGAATCAACGCCCAAGCAAGAAGCAGCTCCACGGCGCTGACACATTGGCGTATAACAAAACCCCAGGGGCTCCCTTTCAAAAGGTGGACCAAGGGAGCTAGGCGATGATGAAGGGGGCCCAGCCTTCGAGCTCGGTGGCACCCCTTCGGGAGCCCCTTAAGAGGGCAACGGAGGAGGGGAAGAGGGAGGACGGTGGGAGGAGAGAGAATTGATGAGAAGGGGAAATGGAGAAGAGGGAGTAGGAAGTTGAGGGGGATGCAACTGGCGATGATTCACGCCCCCAACAAAGTTTATGAGGAGGTAGGTCGCTCTGCTGCCGAGCTCTCTCTCTCTCTCTCTCTCTCTCTCTCTCAGCTCGTATGCTTCTAGTGCCAATGCCTAAGTTTACGAAAGAAATCCAATGTGCAAAACTACGAAATATATTTAGTGTACTTCCATTACAAAAACAAAACCTATGCAGAGTTGATATATCACTGAATAAGCAAAAATGAAGTGTCCCATCCAAGCGCTAAGCCACAACCAAATACGTTAAACCGAAGGACACAAAGCAAACAGCAGGCAAGAGGAAAAGATACGATCAACAAAGGCACTCCATTATATATCACGAACAGCCTAAATCGGGCAATTCTAGCATAGCAACAGTTGGAGCAAGCTGACAAGCGCTCTCTCTCTCTCTCTCTCTCTCTCACGGTTTCAAGGGTAGCAAAGCTAAAGAATGAATTTGCTCAAGATTGATAGAATAACAACTTTCAGCACTGTGTGTGTGTGTGAGAGAGAGAGAGAGAGAGAGAGAGAGAGAGAGAGAGAGAGAGAGAGAGACTTTAGGCGCAACTTAATTATGATAGTATTACAGCTTTCAACAATGTTTGTGCGTTTTGTATGTATGTATGTGTGTGTGTGTGTGTGTGTGTGAGAGAGAGAGAGAGAGAGAGAGAGAGAGAGAGAGAGAGAGAGAGAGAGAGAGAGAGAGAGAGAGACCTTAGGTGCAACTTAATTATGATGATATTACAGCTTTCAACAATGTGCGTTTTGTGTGTGTGTGTGTGTGTGTGTGTGTGTGTGAGAGAGAGAGAGAGAGAGAGAGAGAGAGAAAGAGAGAGAGAGAGAGACTTAAGTACAACATAATATACAGTTCCCTGCTGCCATGTGTACGTAACCTTGGCCAGCAGAAGAATGTCATAGCCAGGCACCTCCACTACTGTTACCCCCAACACCACCCCTCCCAGTATCTCACACGGACACGCATGAGCTAGTAGCTCTTGTCAACATGAGAGAGATGCCTTGTCCTTATAAGGTTCCATTTTTCCCCACAAGGGGGTCGAATTACAAAACACATGCTGGGATGAAGGATGTTGAAATAAGAGTCATTTAAAGACACGGAAAGCTGGAATGAAAAGATAAGAGTAAGCGAATTACTACAAGTTCGAACGAAAGTCGCAGAACGTATAGCTAGGAGCTATCTCGATTCGCTTGCTTGTTCAAGCAGTTAGACCTCTCTGCACTGCTTGGCATTGCAAAAAAGTAATATTTGCAAATGCTAATTTATGATGCAGTACTGGGTTGAAATAACATTTTCGAAAAAGGGTGACTGGTTTGCTTGAGAGAGAGAGAGAGAGAGAGAGAGAGAGAGAGAGAGAGAGAGAGAGAGAGAGAGAGAGAATGGGTGGATAGGGTTGGGTAAAGCGGGGAGAGCGGATCGAGAGGCCCTTGTGTAAGGTAGGCAGACACACGGGAGGGAAGTCAAGGGCGTATTCTTTAAGGGTCACCTTCAGGTTTCGGATGCACACAACAGGCGCACATAGAAACCACTCACTCTCGAGTGGTTGGTTAGCTGAAACCACAACAACAAGCGCTTGTCAGTGCTTTTGCATTAATCAATCACCGTCCTTCGGCTGAGGAAATCAGTGTCAAAAACGACCTAAAACATATGCTTCTATACAATCTTATATCTCATTTAGAGGCTTCTACGGATGTACAATGTACGTCGCGATAACGTGGCGTTAAAATCAAAGGAATGCCTATTGCTACTTCTCCAATGTCTGTGAATAGCTCGCATTAACCTTGGGGCTGTGAAGGAAGGAAGGAAGCAGTTGCCTTCACCATGAGACGCTGGGTTTGATCTTGAATGACCTTGAGAGTTGACAAGCGATTCGCATCCCAGATCTGTGAAGGAATTTTCATGAGACTGTCAATGATTTATAGCTTCGCTAATGGAGTTCATAATTGCTCTCGCGTGGTGGAGAGAGAGAGAGAGAGAGAGAGAGAGAGAGAGAGAGAGAGAGAGAGAGAGAGAGAGAGAGAGAGAATGTCTAATGCTGATGCCCGGCATATATATCTAACGTCATCATAAATTTGGTTTAACAATTATCAGAGCAACCAGAACATATATGTGAATTAGTAATCTTAAGAGTATAAAATATTACACCTGAATTCCGTAACAGTCTTTTCAAAAACTTTCCCTAAAACTTTCTCTTTGCTCCAACGGACAAGCACCCTAAGAACTCCACGGGGAAAGTTTATTTGCGATTACACAGAATCCATTAAGGTAGTTCCCCCACCACTACCGCGCTGTGGAACGGATGGCATGAAAGGTTGTGCCATCAGCCCCAAAAATGGCATTAATGAAAATACCTAAATACCTTTACCCTGGGGACTTTCTACTCTCTGTTTATAAATGGGAGAAGACGGCTACCGGCCATGTGGTTTAATACGTAAACATCTCTGGGACTGAACTTCCTGGGTAGACCTGCTTATCAGTTTAATGTCTTCTTAAGAATTGTTTTCCACAAAGGGAATGTTCAACTTCCATTCATACGATTACGCGAATTCTTGCTATGAGAGAGAGAGAGAGAGAATCAACAAGTCTCGATCGTTTAATTCTTTTAGAGTTTGGTCCAATGCCTTTACGATATTGCATCTCAGGAGAGAGAGAGAGAGAGAGAGAGAGAGAGAGAGAGAGAGAGAGAGAGAGAGAGAGAGAGAGATCAACATGTCTCGATCGTTTAATTCTTTTAGAGATTGGTCCAAAGCCTTCACGATGTTGCATCTAAGGAAGGAGAGAGAGAGAGAGAGAGAGAGAGAGAGAGAGAGAGACAACCTCCATGTCTCCGTGGATTCATTCATTGATAGCTTTGCTCCACAACCTACAGTTGCAACATTCCCTTCTCTTCAGCTGACTTTCAATAATAGCTACTTTAATTGTCACACGAGACTTAAGACGCCTGAAAGAATGGGAGAAAACTGAAGAATGCTTAGCATTTCTTAAATTTACCCAATTTATGTACTCCTAACTCTCAGTAAGCATTACGTACGTCCTCCAGTTATATTCCCGTAGCATTTAGCGAGAGCCTTAACCCCCTGAATGCCAACTGAAGGACAAAAATCAGTGCAGAACCGGAGTACGTTCAACCCAGCTAACATCGAGACCGCTTCCGCAGAGTCCCAGTATCAACTCGTGGGAAAAAAAGAAAGAAAAAAAAATCACCATCATTTGCCTAATGGGCGTCGCTGAATGGAAAATAGGAGGTGGCGGAGCGAAAGAGGCGGGGGGTTTTATACAGAAGGTGAGAAAAAGGACGAGGAAAAGAACTATTAAGACACACACAAACTTAGTAAGATGCGGGCGTGTTATAAACAAGACCAAACGCAATAATAATAATAATGCTAAGAAATTCACAATCTCGTGAAAAACAATGTCATAAAAATCCACAGTTAAACAGTAAATATATTATTACCAATAACAATGCTAAGAAATTCACAATCTCGTGAAAAACAATGTCATAAAAATCCAGTTATATAGTAAATATATTACTATGTTTATTTTACAAAGTAATACATTTACTATGTAACTGTGGATTTTTATTACACAATAATAATATTACTCAGAAGATGAACCCTATTCTAATAATAATAATATAATAATAATATTACTCAGAAGATGAACCCTATTCATAAGGAACAATCACACAGGGGCCACTGACTAGTAAGCCAAGCTTCCAAAGAATGTGGTGTTCATTAGAAAGAAGTAACAGTAGGTAATAGAAAATACAAAGTAAATAGGTCAGTTATTGGAAAAAAAAAATAATTTAAATACATAAATAAACAGAAATATGTATCCCTGATACACTTGAGTGGTTTGCGAAGCTACATGCAAAGTTAAACTTGAAAGTAAAATTTATTTGATGCATAGAACCAAAAACAAATAGAAAAACAATTAAGGGTATGTAAATGTGAAGACTACATAAACTACAATATGCAGATACTGTTTTTGTCATGAATCTTACAGAGCGGTTATTAGAGAAGCCACATGCAACGCAAAACTACAAAATACAAAACTTTTTGAAATACAGAAAGAGAAAAACTAATAGACGTTCAGAAATGGGAAGACTACGTAGTAGAGAAACTACAAAATACAAATATACTGCAGAGAGAGAGAGAGAGAGAGAGAGAGAGAGAGAGAGAGAGAGATGACGCATTTACGAGGGGAGAGTATACAACCAAAAAGCCATATCCCTCCCGCAACAGGTTTTCTCTCTTTTTTTTTCCTCGCTCTCTCTCTCTCTTGAAACCTATTGCGAAATTTTAACCGACGCCCGAGAGGGACCTCCAACCCTCCCCCCCCCACCCCGTTTTTCTTTTCACACTGGGGCAGACTCACACACGCACACATTCAAGTCAGGCCTATGCTGCAATAAGGTCGAGGAGATATAAAACTCTCTGGAGGAGAACTTGTTTTCGCTTTGAGAGAGAGAGAGAGAGAGAGAGAGAGAGAGAGAGAGAGAGAGAGAGAGAGAGAGAGAGAGAGGTGTCAATAGATGATATTTCTGCTGCAATCCTACGAGGACTCAAAGGGATGGGCCACTGGTCGTTACAAAGATGGTGTTACTGACGTCTTACAAAATATAAACAGGATTCGGGGGAAGAAATGGATAATATTTGGGTTGGCAATATGGCAGAGACCGGAGATTTTAATTCTTTTTCAAATGAATTAAAACATTCTCGATTTTATGCAATTTTTAATCAAGTCAAAATAACCTTGTACTGTAAATGGTTAGAAGTCCATATCAAAACATTAAGATATCCCACAGACTTTTAATGTCTCTTACACGTGTAAGCAGGGTATCAAAATGATAAATATATACATATTGTACTTAATGCATTAGAATCTTATTAATTAATGAATCAAAATCTTTTTTTAACTTTCCTAGGTACCCCAATTACATAGAGAAAAATGATCAATAAACAAAAAGACTTTACAACATTCACGGAAAAAAAATTTTCTGGATTTTCTACAATTATTCCTACGACTTTTTCTTGTACATTTCGATTCATTCAATGGACTTCTTACATCTATTAAACTATGGAATCATATGCATAGTCTTGGGGGAAGAGCGTCAGTGAACTGGTACAACACTCGAGCAAACCCCTCAAGGTTAAAGGAATCTGCAGCCAAGCTGCGAAGTCATTGCATGCAATGATATAAGAGCATACTTCATCCGAATGACTATCGCGCAATTACAAAAATATGGACATTCCCCCAAAGGGGACTATCGCCAGAATCTCATTCCGAGTCTATTGTTCTTAACGAAGTTCATAAAATTTGAGTTTAACTTTCTTCCTTTACGAATATAAAAGTGGACTTTTGAATGCGTCCAAATTATTCCCTTTTTTTTTTTTTTAAAGGAAAACTTATATTGATCTTTCCATCCTCATGACTCATCCTAAACAGGAGGGAAGTCCTCCTGACTTCCTCTCTTCCTTCCTTCCTCAGCGGAAGTATCTGACAGCATTCATTACAAAACACCCTCCCTCCCCCCCTCCCCCCGCAAAAAGGCATTCTTCCTGCGAAGACGGCAGGAAACACGCACGAAGGCACAGCGAATAACTAACTATGAGTGCTCAAGGACTTCTCCTCGTCCCCCTTCTTCAGGATTTGCTAAAGACTTCGGGTCCCTAACTGCGAGCTACCGTCCGATGTCTCGAGAAATATAAGGACACAGGTCCCATCTACTCAGAGAACTAAATCATTTAAACATGCGAGACACGAACTATTTTATGATGTCTGAATAGAAGAGTATCAATATATAAATTGAAGGCAATTATCATAAGGGACATATTGCCCAAACTTCAAAATTTCCATGGTGAAACAAGGGTTACTTGAGAGAGAGAGAGAGAGAGAGAGAGAGAGAGAGAGAGAGAGAGAGAGAGAGCCTGTGGTATGGTCTGTGGACAGGGGATGACACGGTCCAAGCCACATCACCAGGAAAGGGGGGGAAGGGGGGATTACATAAACCACCCCAAAATCCCCATCTCGTACATCCCTCCCTCCCTCCCTTCCCCTACAGACTGCCACCTCCATAAACCTTCTATGTAGGCTCCCTGGCAGGAGTTCGGAATCCAACCTCTGTCAAAACATAAATATATTCCGCCGGATATTAACAAATTTAATATATTGCTGAATTCTCTGTCACGCCCTGAACATGGCGACGGAAATGAGGAAGTATATAGTCTAATAACCCAATTATTCAATCTTGAATCTCTGAAATGCACGTGTCCCACGTACGTACAGTATACATGAATATACATACTTTTATGAGAGAGAGAGAGAGAGAGAGAGAGAGAGAGAGAGAGAGAGAGAGAGAGAGAGAGGGGAAATTTTACCCAAGTGTACGATGACATATAACAGTAAAAGAATGTATTTGATTAAAGAAAACATTCTGAGAGAGAGAGAGAGAGAGAGAGAGAGAGAGAGAGAGAGAGAGAGAGAGAGAGAGAGAGAGAGAGAGACTGTACCAAAGTATGTGACAGATTACATGAAAAATATAAAATACATTTTCTGAAAGACAAAATTCCGACAGAGAGAGAGAGAGAGAGAGAGAGAACCGGAAGTGCGTGGAGGAGGAGGTGAGAACACCAGAGAGGAAGAGGGAGTAGGGAGTGTCCCACTACATGTTGACGGAGAGGGCTTTAGGTAGAACACATGAGAGAGAGAGAGAGAGAGAGAGAGAGAGAGAGAGAGAGAGAGAGAGAGAGAGAGAGAGAGAGAGACTGTGGCGGGCCGGAAACTCTGACACCACCCTCCTCCCTTCCCTTCCATAGGAGTTCCTCCCTTCTCCTCTTTGTCACCTCGCCCCCAAATTCCCTTACGAGAGGGAGGGAAACATTTTGAATATTCCCCTCCCCTGGCCCTGCCAGATTGTATAATGTACTGCGACGTCGTCGAGGTCACGTGATCGCAGCTTCTTTCGGAGTGGAGTCTGTGAAACTTTTCAGGTTTATTCAAGCAAACTGAAGTATCTTTCCCGTGCTGCTATGATATATTCATTTATCAAGCTTCTGTATAAAGATATTATTTAATTGGAATCAGGAAGCACAATTTTGTGGAGAAATTAATCTAAAAGACAATTTAAAATAGCCATTCGATCTAAAACTATATAAACATTTACCTACCAGTGCGAAGTAGGGGATTTTCTCCGACAAAATAAGTATGGAAAAATGCTCTAATACATGTATATAAGCGTGAAAAAAATAAATGAAACATGATCCCCCTCTCAGACTTCATAAGAAAAATACATAAGATACGTTCGCTCTTCGCTAACTGAACGCATTTAACTAACCTCTTTATGCATGCACTATTAGAAGTGAATTTACGAAATTCTTTAAGCAACTTATGAAGACAAACGTGACGCTTGCCATTTTGTTCTCATTTATTCAGTTGCCTATTTCTGCTTGAAAACAACAGCTCTTTCGAGAACATTACAAAACTACTTTCGAAACAAAATTCAGAATGTGACTGCTAAAACCAAACATATATAGAAGCATCTTAACGAAATGGAAGTAAAAATAATTAAACATCTCAAAAGTGCTGAACCACAAGGAAGAAGGGAGCCTGAGCGAGAGAAATACTCCATACAGGTATCCTCTTCCTCCTCAAACAGGTATGGGAAGGTAAAGCCCCCTGAACAAAGGACCAGCAGGATGACAATTGGGGGGAGAAAAGGTGGAGGGGGAAGCTGGTGGCAGAGGTGCGAAATGGGCGTGTCTATGGGTTACACAGGTAAATGGGTGTGGCTACACGTTACACAGGTAAATGACTTCAAGGTTGTGGGCCTCCGCCCCTAGTCCTTCCTCAGAAGCAATGTCCATTGCTGGGGCGCTAAAATGATTCTCAAAGTTGACTTCGAATGACAGGTCCTCCTCAACTGCAATGTACGACAGTAGCAAGATCTAAACCTTGAATAACAAACAATAAATGAAATGGTAAACTCGATATGTCATGACAGAACAAACTGAAACTTTCTATTTAAAAGCCTCTGAATAGAAAAATCTTGGTTTAAAATTTTTAAGGGACATTTAAAACCAAATCAAGTTGTATTTTTCAAATTTTGGCACCACAAAGGAATATTTAGTGATGCTCCTTCATCTAGATCCAAGACTGTGACTCTGTACCTAATAAAAACGTCCAACGTTTTACATACATTTCAAGTCAAACGAAATCTTAATTTACATTATGTTTATACAATTTTCGTGGAAAGATATAAAAGGAGTTTACTGCAAAACAAACCACACAATACGACGGTGATTATTAAAGCTAGTTCCTGCTCTATTCTATTGCCTTGTTCTCTCTCAACCTTTAATATGAGTTACCTGTAACCAAAAACGCAAGTAACATAACCCCTTCACCTTATTCCATCATCGGAACATCACCAGCGTCCGTCACATATCAAGGCAGCTCCCAGGACCCGCAAGGCTAACGAACAAACTCACGCACGCCCCCACTATTTAACAAGATAACAGCGCGGTGGTTGCACCAGTCGAGTCAGAGAGTTCTTAATCACACTTTACCTGTTGTTACGAAAGGGGAGCCCTTTTCCCAACAATGGATACACTTAAAAGGATTTATCGAGCAGCTGAGCTGACAATTTCGGAATCACTGTGGTACTTGAATAACCAGTGGATCGTAGGAGAAATTAAGTACTGTTGCGTTATGGTGAAATTCAAGCTGAATTAAAATAGACACTATAAAGGAGATATAGAAACAGATACATGCATCTTCGAGAAAGGTTACATCAAAGACTTGTCACAAGGAAAAGTTGGAAATGTGGCGGAAGAGAGGAAAGCCAAGATTCTCTGCCAAAACAAAGACTGGTATTTACATTAGGCGTCAACTTCCAACCTCCAGAAACAGCTGCTCTTTGTGACATCCGCCGTGGAAAGAGTGAGCGCTGAACAGGGCGGACGAGGGGAGGGAGGGAGGAAGGAGACGCGGAGGAAAATGGAGGGAAAGGACTGGAGAAAGAGAGAGAAAGTGCCCAGGAAGGGAATTCATGGAAAATTAATTTCGTTCTTTCATGAACCATTAAATTTTATGATTCAAACCGGGCAAATGGTCCATGAATCTGTATTTTGACAGTCACTTTCACATCACACCAGTCCTAAGTACCTTAAATTAAAAAGCAAAGTTACAACTATAAAATCTTCCCTGACTGCCTGTATAGCCGTAATGAGAGAGAGAGAGAGAGAGAGAGAGAGAGAGAGAGAGAGAGAGAGAGAGAGAGAGAGAGTGTGGTGGTCCAAAATTCCTTCGTTAAAGTAATATTACAACTAAGAAACCTTCCCAGACTGACAGCTGCATTATCCTAAAAACTGTATATAACCTTAATGAGAGAGAGAGAGAGAGAGAGAGAGAGAGAGAGAGAGAGAGAGACCTAAGGAGATCCCATCCTTCATGTTTGAAAAGAGCCGCCTTATGGCCACAAGAACATATGGCACTGACATATGACCTCCCCTTATGACATACGGCCAAGGCACGAGGCACCTCCTCCAACATATCAAGAGAGAGAGAGAGAGAGAGAGAGAGAGAGAGAGAGAGAGAGAGAGAGAGAGAGAGAGAGAGAGAGAGGAAATTACTGATGCACGGACTGAAAAACGAGCTATAATTATTCTCGGACTTCTCTCAATATTTCTTTCAGTCATTTACCACAAAAACAATATTTGGTAAATCTAATAATGACAGAGAATATGCATAACTAGAGAGAGAGAGAGAGAGAGAGAGAGACAGAGAGAGACAGAGACTTCGTTTCCGCAGAAGTAACAATCAACATAATTAAGACATTTAACAGCAGTATGGATAAATATGGGTTACAAGTTAAGAGTGTAACTGCCATATTACAAACATATATATATATATATATATATATATATATATATATATATATATATATATATATATATATATATATATATATATATATAAACCTGTAATCAATTCACTAAAAATAACTTTAATCAACGAATTAAGACATTTAACAGCTATGGATAAATATGGGTTAGAAGTTAAGACACTAACTCCTATTACAAACATATATATATATATATATATATATATATATATATATATATATATATATATATATATATATATATATATATATATAACCTGTAATCGAATTCACTATACCCTTGGGAATAACTTGCAACTTTAACTTATTGGTACCTTTGTCCCAGCCTAATTCTCAAGCAGAGGCTCGAATCCAGGATTGAGCAGAAGCTCTTAACACTAATAATAATAATCTATTTGAAGCGTATGTGAATTCGATACCAAGAGATATTTGTCAATATAAAAAGTCAAGCCTGCATGTGACAAAATCAAAAGCGATAGAGAGAGAGAGAGAGAGAGAGAGAGAGAGAGAGAGAGAGAGAGAGAGAGAGAGAGAGCGCGCGCAATGCCATTAGAGCATAAAAGAAACAAACACACGCCAATCAAAACCCATCATTTCCACATCAATAGCCCAGCGCTGGTGGCATGCGCTGACACATTCCCACGGGAACCTCCTCTCCTCGTCTCGACTCGACGCAACCGGGAATACATCGTCCGAATGAAACAATTCGATTCCCGCTGCGTTCCCCCTGGCTTCCGAATCGCCAAATTTCGTCACACGATCAATCTGGACACCCTGTTTTCCCCCCCTCCCGATAATCACTCTCCCTCCGAGAACTTCGTAGGGGAAACCAATCGATATCATGTTACTGGGGAGGGGTGGGGGAGGTGGACGAAGATTAGAGGCTGGGGTTATAGTGTTTGATGGACAAAACAACACACACACACACACTATACGGTCCATTATAATGGCCCCCACGGTGCCTTGTGTAAAATGGTCGCTAGTCTGTGTCCCCGCAATGGTAATCTAATCCTTATTGACTTCTCAGTAAAGGTTATGACAGGGGATTGTATTTTGCCCACTGGTCAGGTTGATATAACGGGGGAAATTGTTTCTCATTATGAGGCAAATCAGGAAGAAGAGATATTGAAGGTAAATTTAATGTTTAAAGGAAAGTAATATATTTAATAAACTGTATATAAAATTGTAAACACCCAACCTGATGGAAAAAGTAATGATTTATGAAACTTAGGCTGTCAAGTCAAGCACCGGGTGGGCACTTTCGGCCTTACACCGCTCATGGGAGTGAAGAGAGAGTTGAAGTGGTTGGATAGCAGGACCAAGAGACCAAGAAAATAAAGGAAATTACATACAAGGATCTAAAGGAGGAACTGGGAGAAAACCCACACGGCTGCATTGAGTAAAAGCTTAGAGTTTTAGGACAGCAAGACTGAAGAAAGGATATGGAAATGGAGCCAAAAACTAAGAGGCTAAGAAGCTGAACCAGCTGGGGGTCGAAGGGACGCTTCAAACACACTTCACTAATGCCTGCAGTGAACCACGTGAGATGCACTGGCAGCACTATACCTTCTAACGGGGGATGCAATAGGCAAAAATTTCTTGAACTACAATTTTACCCTAACGAATAACCCCCTCCCCTTTTTTTAATGGAGCGGAGGCGATGGAGGACGAAAATCCTGCTCCTTCCACTTCAACTTGACAGCCAAGAAAAAGGGGCGATGGTTGCCTCCCTAGCACTTGGAGTAGCACTTGAGGCCGAGAGAGTGAGAGCGCGAGCATGGGCATAAATTTGCCCACTTGGGCAAGGGAAAGGAAAGAGGGGAAATAAAAAAGTGTCGTAACAAAGAGAGGCCATTTATAGGACGCGAACAGAGAACGAGAGGCCTCTCTAATATATATCTCGGAAGAACACCAGAAGACCGGTTGTCCGAGTCTGGTTTCTTTCTCTTTAAGAAAATCCATTAGGGCGCAATGGGTGTGCGCGAAGACCTGCTGTTGGAGAGAGAGAGAGAGAGAGAGAGAGAGAGAGAGAGAGAGAGAGAGAGAGAGAGAGAGAGAGAGAGTCTGAAAACCCACCATTAATTCGCATACATTGGTATAAAAGAAACAACATGATTTTAAGTTGCTGTCATGATATTCTCCATTCACAAACTGATAAGATATGGTTGTTCAAGGTATTATATAAATTACAGGTCACGAAAATAAAAACAGCAATAACAGCAATGACGTATCTGACCTATGATGAAGAAATAGGGTGACAAGCAACTGCAGTATAATCAGTAGGAATGGAATGGATTAGAAAATCAAGCACTGTGACCGATGAGGTCATTCAGCGCTGAAACGGAACCTGAGATTAGAAAAGTTTGAAAGGCAGAGAGGGTGGATAGCAAGACGGAAGAAAGAGAATATGAACGGAAGTACAGTAAAAGGGAATGGAAGGGGTTGCAGCTAGAGGCCGAAGGGACGCTGCAAAGAACCTTAAGCAATGCCTACAGTGCAGTACACTGGCGGCACCACCCTCCTGCGGGAGCATGAGGAGCAATACTCGCTGCCACAGTTTCCGCCAGACCTCTTCCAACCTAGAGGACAAAATCTCCACGAAAAAAAGAACAGCAGGAACCACTGACAACAAAGAATATAACAACAACGGGGCTTCAATACCACAACAGCCATGTCAAACCCCATCACGGTGTCTATTGTAACAATAAGAACTCCTTCTCCCACCGGAGGCTTCCTATATCTCGCGCTCTCTTTCCTCCCCACTTGAGGGACGAGTAGATTCTGGCGCAAAAGGGGAGACTTGAGATGTCAAGGAAGGGAATAAAGCTGGGGAGAGAGGAAGGGGAGGAAGGGAATAAAGTTAGGGAGAGAGGAAGAGGAGGAAGGGAATAAAGCTGGGGAGAGAGGAAAGGGAGGAAGGGAATAAAGCTAGGGAGAGAGGAAGGGGAGGGAGGGAATAAAGCTAGGGAGAGAGGAAGGGGAGGAAGGGAATAAAGCTGGGGAGAGAGGAAGGGGAGAATAGTGATAATGGTGGAAGGAAAGATTTTTCAAAAGTTCTATAATTTCAAAAGATGGCGACAACGAATAGAAGGAGATACTTTTTCTATTCTTCAGAAGGAATGGGAGAGGTACCCTTTGGAAATCTGAACGAGAGAGAGAGAGAGAGAGAGAGAGAGAGAGAGAGAGAGAGAGAGAGAGAGAGAAGAGACCTGTACTTGTCTGAAAGACAACCCCCCCCCCATTCCCTCTCATACCTGGTCACTTCTCTCACCATGAAGATAAAGATGATGATGATGATGACGACGACTACGAAGATGATGAACAAATCTACTGGTCGAATGGGTAGGAAGAACACAAACAGGTTTGGGAAGAAAGGGGTTTAGCTTCTTTCAGCCTTTAAGGAACGACCATGTCTCTGCGTTGACAGTTCCATCTCTCTCTCTCTCTCTCTCCTTGGGAAACAATTTGACTTATTTCACAATCACAAATATTCTGTCTGAATTCCACGTCACGGATATTCTAAACTGAAGGGAATTTTACTGTATGCATATCTCTCTCTCTCTCTCTCTCTCTCTCTCTCTCTCTCTCTCTCTCTCTCTCTCTCTAGCTTTCTTTTTTCCCCCCGAAGTAAAGCGGTGGGTGAGTCATACGGCCTTGATATTTAAGACCTCGAACCAACAACTTGGTTTCAGGTTCTGTGGTCTCACCAGATTTGATTGTGCCACCATTTCTCGTTGTCCTCAAAGGTAATACCTAATATATATAAGATTCAAGTTCCTTTTGAAATACAATTTCACCATAGCTTCCATTTGACTGCTGATCTAAATAACTAATATTAGACATTCACTTTCTGCTTCTGCTTTTCCAGAATTCAATAAACCTTATTTCGTGGCAAAAAGAAAAAAAACCCTGCTTATTCTTATTTTTGTTGCTTTCTTCAGGATTGGCCAAAGAGGGTCGTCTGGTTACCCATCCAATTGGTGTTAGCTATAAATAAATAATCAGTGACACATCAAAGCCTCCAGCTCAGCTTCAGTTGAAGGTTACATCACTTGAAAACAGAAGGAAATTCCGTTAGGTATTAAACGTCCCCTTGCAAAACACATGCAGGGCTCTCTCTCTCTTTCTCTCTCTCTCTGTCCACTACATGTGACTGGTTTTCGAAGAGAAAGAAAATATAATCCGACCCCAATACACTTTTGGAGAGAGAGAGAGAGAGAGAGAGAGAGAGAGAGAGAGAGAGAGAGAGAGAGAGAGAGAGAGAATATATCCCGGTCACTTGCACAATCAAGGCACAATATATGTGAATGGTTTCAAAAAAAATATTACCCGACCCCAATATACTTTTGGGAGGAGAGAGAGAGAGAGAGAGAGAGAGAGAGAGAGAGAGAGAGAGAGAGAGAGAGAGAGAGAGAGAGAATACATCCCGGTCACTTGCACAATCAAGGCACAATATAAACAACCTATTCACATCTCTGAGCCCTTCACCCTTCTTCCAGCCCAGGAGACAAAAATCTCCCTCCCACCTAAACCCTTTTTGCCGTCCCCTCTTGGGGCGTTCGTTCCAAGACCTATATACATATATACATACTCCCTTCCAGGGAACTTCGTGGGCAGGGAAAAGGGACACAAGGAAGATATATTGCCGAATTAATCGTCATACATATGAGAGAGAGAGAGAGAGAGAGAGAGAGAGAGAGAGAGAGAGAGAGAGAGAGAGAGAGAGGAAGGTATACTGCCGAATTAGTCACACGAGAGAGAGAGAGAGAGAGAGAGAGGAAGGTATACTGCCGAATTAGTCACGAGAGAGAGAGAGAGAGAGAGAGGATATACTGCCGAATTTGTAGTCATACATGAGAGAGAGAGAGAGAGAGAGAGAGAGAGAGAGAGAGAGAGAGAGAGAGAGAGGAAGGTATACTGCCGAATTAGTCACACGAGAGAGAGAGAGAGAGAGAGAGAGAGAGAGAGAGAGAGAGAGAGAGAGAGAGAGAAGATATACTGCCGAATTAGTAGTCATACATGAGAGAGAGAGAGAGAGAGAGAGAGAGAGAGAGAGAGAGAGAGAGAGAGAGAGAGAGAGAGAATATACTGCCAAATTAGTAGTCATAAATGAGAGAGAGAGAGAGAGAGAGAGAGAGAGAGGGGAAACAACACGCGTGGATTTTAAACAGAGGGACAAAAGCATGATTACAATGGAAGAGCTAGAACAAAAATATTCGTACCGTACGACACCCGATTAAGCTGTTTCTCTCTCTCTCTCTCTCTGTTTCCCAGAAACATCCCCGGCTGATAATGCAGGCATGTGTCTCCTCCCCTCGTCCCATTGTATCGACGTCATTACTTCCATTATTGTTCCCCCTTTTCGCAGCATCTCTCCTGCTCCCAGCAATCAACCCCTACCCCTCCCCACCCCTTTTTATGAGACGTAACAGCAGCAGCAGGAGCAGACTCGAACTTATTACATCTGTGAGCCCGTTAAAATGACGCCAGGGGTCAGGCGGGGTGCTATTCTTCATTCAACCTGCCTCATTAGCATAGTTCGAGTATCGGATGCACCGACGGCGAATTCCCACGAGAGTGAAGTCGAAGGGGTAGTGGGTACTTGAGAAGGCCTACGTAATTTGTGTACACTTAGGTGTCACAAAATAGCCACACAACTTCACTGAGTATACATATATGTATTCAGATTACCCGTATTAGGCTTCAGTAAGAATCTGGAATCTAAAACATCCCGTCTTACTGAAGCCTAATACGAGTAATGTAAATATTTCGGTGTGTGTTAAAAGATAGCTGTTTATACTAAAAATCTGACTTTTCTAGCAGTACAGGAACCCAAACCGTGGCCTCACTGTGACAATTATAATCTTAAAAGTCCAACGCAAAAGGACAAAAGCAATATAACAATGCTATGCAAAAGTCTATCCCATCGTAATCAATCTTCCCATAGTATTTCTCCTCTCCCTACTGACCTCTCTCTCTCTCTCTCTGTCTCGCTCGCCAATTCCTGTCATCGCCGTCGAACGTGGCATAAACAAACTGACCACAATGGGCGGCGCGGATGACATATGCAACTGACAAACCCAGGGCACCATCTCATTATAGTTCCCACGAGTCGCATGCAATTGGGGTGTTCCCTTCGCAGAGAGAGAGAGAGAGAGAGAGAGAGAGAGAGAGAGAGAGAGAGAGAGAGAGAGAGATTTCGTATACATCTCACACAGGCATATCCCCCAAGGAAACTAATGCATCAATAGTTCTCCAATCAGACTACCTTTGGTAAAGCCACCGTCCTTTCCTACGCAGTTAAGAGTTTCCTGTAACCAAGGGATCTTGGTTCGTCGCCTACAGCAACAGGATGCAGCAGTGTTAAAAAGGTCACCTGATATTGCCAGGGGCTGTGGATGTCACCTAGTTTAAGATGAGAATTCATTCTCTCTCTCTCCGAAGCAATCCGAATAAGTATTTTTTTCCCCTGAATGTAAAAGGTCACCTGATATTGCCAGGAGCTATGAATGTCACCTTGTTCAGGATGAGAATTCTCTCTCTCTCTCTCTCTCCGAAACCATCCGAAGAATGTATTTTTTTTTATTATTCTTCTTCCTGATTTTCGACGGACGAAATCCGACACTTTCTTCAGAGGGACGCCGACTTGAGTCCCGTTCGTTTCTCTACCTGTCCTTTCCTTCCAAGCGATAGGGCTATAGGTTATCAATTAGAGAAGCCCTTACACGAACGGGGAGGATCCCTCGCATAATCAAAACCATGATTAACTTCACATCAGATTCCCGAAGGGCAGCAGGCTCTCCCTCTTCCCGGATGAGGTGCTACCAAAGGACGACACGTCCCTGGGCGAGAGATTTACTTACTAACATCCTGTTTAATACTCAAGCAAAGGCTAAGTCAGGAAAGGAGAGTAGGTGTTCAAAATTACAATGTTCACATTGTAATTTTCGTTTTGTGTTCTAAGGAGGCATAAAGGAATGCAAGGTTAAGATGGAAATGTAGCTTTATTAAATGCTTGCAGACTATTTTCCCTCTCTATCGCTCTCTCTCTTTATCTCTCTCCCTTTCCAAGCATCAGTCCCACAGAACGAGGCTGACTTTACTGCGCTGATGTTTAGCTGTCCATCAAAATTCTTTTCGTTGTGTCACTTATCATTCAATCCATGTTGTTCGTCGCTATCTCCATACAATTCTCTCTCTCTCTCTCTCTTTGACTTCAAAAGATACCTGTTTGGAAACATATTCCAACGATTGTATAAAAACGCACCGTACAAAATCAGACGCGGACTTCATTAATTAAAAAACGACACAAATACCGCAGCCCATATTAAACCGAATTTGTGTTGGGACATAAAAAGACAACAAAACTCAAGTTTCCCCGCCTGTAACTCAAGCCACTCAAGGAGCTCATCATCACTTTTCCTTCCATGTCCCGACTCACTCTCCATCATCTTTGTCTACACAGGCTGGCTACCCAGCCAAATGGAATGGGGAAGGGAAAGGGAGATAGAGAGAGGGAGAGGGTGAGAGAGAGAGGGGGAGGAATACATAACCCCAGCTACCTGGGAACCTCAACCTCAACCTCTCTCTCTCTCTCTCTCTCTCCATGTGGGGCTCAGCGTGACGTAAGACAACCACGTCGGATCTCCCGAGCTGACAGACAATTTACGCCCCTTAGAATGAAAGCTTCTAAGAGCGAAATTCCTATAAGATGGCGGTGGGAACAACGACCTTACGGCTTCACTTGGGGAAAACAAATCTGTGTGCTAGTACTGTTGCGTTAGAGAAAGGAAAAAATGAAAGGGGCTTGTAGAGAGAGAGAGAGAGAATGATGTCTACTTATGCCAAGGCCCACACTATAGATTTTAAGCATTTTCTCAAAACATTTTACTGCTAATTCAAATTGAAAGAAATTCCGAAGCATATCGTAAACACCAAAACTCACAAAGAATCTCACGAGGTTGTACAACCCTCTAGTCAAGGGAAAGATTAGCATCCCCCTCTCTCTCTCTCTCTTTCTCTTCCCCAACCAAAAAAAAATTCTCTCAATTTTTTTTATTACTAAGCTCCCCTCTCCCTCCTTTCATTAACCACGATGATCACTACTTACATACGAATCGAAATTTCTTAGCTGGAGATTGCTCATAATCTTTACCATAAATAAATCCAGCCAATACATTTTCCTTGCCTAATGGACCTGCTCGCTTACTTAAACACTAAATACTAAAATACTAAAAATGAGAGAGAGAGAGAGAGAGAGAGAGAGAGAGAGAGAGAGAGAGAGAGAGAGAGAGAGAGCAAGCTCCTTTCTCTTTCAATTTAAAACCATACACATATAAGGGGTGGACCCCTAGCTTGGCAGGGAGTGAAAACTTGGGGAGGGCGAAGCACTTCTCGTGTGCTTTTAAGGGCGGGCAGACTCTAAACCGGGGTCACATAAGAGCTCTTATGTGACTTGGCTAACAGAAGAAAGCTGGGAATTAATACAAGAATGAAATCAGTTACAAAGCTGATTTTCGGGTTAGATATTCCTTCTCCGTAACTTTAATTTGTTTTTTCTTTTCCGAGACTTGAGTACGGGACGTGATTCTTTCATTCGATGGGGGGACCTCTTATCTAATATCTTACGTTTACTAACCAATGTGAGGTAACGGCAATCAACAAGGGGGAAGGCCTCGACGAGGCATTAACCAGCCCAGGATGGGTGTAATTCTCGTTAATGGACACACTCACACTAACCAACATGAGGTAATGACATTCTACGAGGTCTCGACGAGGTAATACCCAGCCCAAGATAGGTGTAACCCTCGTAACAGACGCACAAAATCTCTAAACAATATGAGGTAATGACAATCTACAAGGGCGAGGGCCTCGACGAGGTAATACCCAGCCCAGGATGGCTGCAACCCTTGTAATGGACACACACACTCTCTCTCTCTCTCTCTCTCTCATAACTCCATGACCAAATGCTATATAAACTGGGCTGAAATATATTAAAAAGAATCCCAACAATGATTAAATAAGTATTTTATTAAAAAGAAACTGCAAACCATCACTCCATCAGCGACTAGCAACGGGACAAAGCATCACAACGAGTAACGGGAGGGGAAGAAGGGAGAGAAGAGGAGGGGGGAGGAGGAGGAGGAGGACCGTGGCTGCGCAGGAAATCTCTCTTGAAGGATCTTGATAGGCTCCCCGAGGAGTAAAAGGTGGAGCAGCCCCAAAGGTGATATCCCCGAGGGGATGATATCCTCGGGGATCGAATAACAGGTATCGGTATCCTTCCTTCCTTGGTATCCATGGTCTCTACCTCCTACTCCTCCTCCTCCACCTCCGCCTCCCACTATCTCGAGACAAGCCATCTCCCTCCCCTTTCCTAAGCTCTCTCCTTTACAAGGAGGTCATTTGCTCCTTCGCGCAATTAAAAAATATATTAAAACATAAAACTTCTCCCAGATGGTTGATAAACCGAAAGTTTATTGACATGTTAATCTTTTTTAAGACATCGTTCCTCTATTAGTGTGCGCTCTCTCTCTCTCTCTCTCTCTCTCTCTCTCTCTCAAGGGAAACAGAATTTGACTTACGTCAGGATCGCGTATATTTACTCTGAATTGCACGTCACGTTTATACGTTTAAGGGAATTTCATTTTACTCCTCTCTCTCTCTCTCTCCCCTAAGGGAAACAGAATTTGACTTATACCACGATCGTGGATATCTAGCCTGAATTGCACGTCACGTTTATAAGTTTAAGGGAATTTCATTTTACTCTCTCTCTCTCAAAAGACGCACTAAACTTACGCACACCCAGAATTACTTCTTCGTCAGTACCCCTCCCATCAACTTCCACACTTGCTTGCTTGTGTAAACAATGACGCAATCATCGGCGCATGGTCCCCAGCAGTGACGAGAACATTTTCCGGAGACCATGATTGGGCAAAGACCCAAACAGCGCGGAGAGGGAAGGGCATCACCACTTTCCTAAAAATAGACACCTAAGTCATCGGTAAACATCCACGGCGGCCGAGGCTTTGGCTGCAATGAGAGAGAGAGAGAGAGAGAGAGAGAGAGAGAGAGAGAGAGAGAGAGAGAGAGAGAGAGAGAGAATCGTAAAATAAAACGCCATCGAACATAGCCATGATGTGCA
The DNA here is from genome assembly GCF_040412425.1 of Macrobrachium rosenbergii. Classification (NCBI taxonomy): domain Eukaryota; kingdom Metazoa; phylum Arthropoda; class Malacostraca; order Decapoda; family Palaemonidae; genus Macrobrachium; species Macrobrachium rosenbergii. The sequence continues at coordinate 73,694,511 of NC_089788.1, read as the reverse complement.
GTTCAGACGAAATATCTACTACTGTTCAGTAAGTCAAATTCTGTTTCCCAAAGGATGCGGAGAGAGAGAGAGAGAGAGAGAGAGAGAGAGAGAGAGAGAGAGAATGTTGTAAAATAACATCAAAACTTCCTTACACTTCATGCTGTGGTATTTAAGACAAAATATCGAAGGGTGTACAATATGTCAAATTCTGTTTCCCAAAGGATGCGGCGAGAGAGAGAGAGAGAGAGAGAGAGAGAGAGAGAGAGAGAGAGAGAGAGAGGAAAAAATGGAAAACGAGCCAGCAGCAGTCCCATCTACGGCGACCCTCTTCTCTAAGGCCCTTTGCTATCCCCAAAGCCATTTTTTTTATATTTTCTTTCTCTACTTATTGTCCTTATGTAAATAGGATGGTGCAAGCTCGCCCGCTCACTCTCTCTCTCTCTCTGCACAACTGTCTACTTTAGGTACCCCCATCGTCGTCTATATGCTATAACACTGATCTTTGCTAAGAAACCTACTCACGAAAGCTATGGTTACTACAGTTAGTGAACTTTCCACATCTTGATTCAGTGCCCATTTAAAGGTTCTAAAGTGACATACCAATCTCGATTTGATCCTTATATACGCACTTAACTGTCTCTGCTCGTTAGGCATTAAACCTACATTTCATACTTAAAACTACGCCTGTTGAATAACTCAAAGTCACCCATACATCAACGGGAAAACGAGTATTAAAACACCGCTTGTTAATCCACAAAAAGATGTCCACACGCGATAGGGACCACATGGCAGGCATTCCTCCTCCGAGGAAAAACGCGATGATACGGAATGCGTCTTCATATGATACATCGCCCTGGCGTACCGAGGTAATAGATGGCCCGCATGACGTCACTCTATATATAGGTATGGCATTCACAGTACGACACGCCCCACCCCCGGGGGAAAACCAACTCCCTGCAGAGAGCATAATATTTAGTCACCAACGCATGGAGTGAACCCGTGTTCACTCCGTGGACGGTGGTGGTTTGGTATGGGCACGATTTCTTGAAAATTCAGTATGCTGCTGAAATGGGCAGTTGATGTTATATCTGGTTGTTAAGACTCCTGTAGACCGTTGTTCAAAGTTAAAGCATCACAGCATAATTCAGAGAGAGAGAGAGAGAGAGAGAGAGAGAGAGAGAGAGAGAGAGAGAGAGAGACTGATAACAGAAAGATATAACAAAGCATAAAGTATACATGAGAAGTGGAGCTGATGGTAATGATATGGAGAGAGAGAGAGAGAGAGAGAGAGAGAGATACAAAAAGGGACTGATAACAGAATGATATAACAAAGCATAAAGTACAGAAGAGGAGTGGAGGTGATGGTAATGATATGAGAGAGAGAGAGAGAGAGAGAGAGAGAGAGAGAGAGAGAGAGAGAGAGAGAGAGAGAGAGAGACCTCCCTGGATGACAACCTACGGCCACGAGGAAGCAGCCTCCGCCCTGCCTTAAATGGTAAATATAATGGCCCTCATTTTTCTCCAGGCACCACACCTGCGTTACAGGACCAGATATTAAGACACCTACAAATTCAAGCTCCGAAGGAAGACAGAGATAAGCGAGGGCCGTATATCGAGAAACACAAATACGGTTTGCATTGTATCTTTCAATTTCCCAGTGTTCAATAAAGCTTTAAGGGCGAATTCTTAAAATACTACTGAAGGGTTTTCCGCATGGCGTTAGAAAGAGACTTTCTCGAAGAACAAAAACGCCTGTGGTATCAAACACAGAATTAAGAGAAGAAAGGAGCCAGAACAACAGAAAATCTACGAGGTAGGGAGAGGTAGAAAGGGCGACACAACATTTCTACGAGGCCGAGAGGTAGAAATGGGAGAAAAACTTCTTTGCTAAGACGTACAAGAGGTAAAGGCGAGGTAGAAAGGGTGAAACAACAACGTAAAAAGGCGAAGAGAAACAAAATAAAAGGAGCTAGAAAGCAACTAAAAGAAAAGGTAGAAAGGCCAATAAAGCCACGAAGAACGGAGGAAAGAAAGGAGAAGATGGGTAAGAAAAGGGCAAAGTGAGCTCAGGGCAGCAAGAAGGTAGGTAGAAATAGGCAATGGAAGCTGCGGAGGGAAAGGAGAGAGAGAGACCAAGATTTGAGGAAGCGGTAGAAAGGAGAGAGAGAGAGAGAGAGAGAGAGAGAGAGAGAGAGAGAGAGAGAGAGAGAGATTATCAAGACCATTCGATCCAGTCCAGTGGTTCCGAAAGGAGAGTGAAAGACTGCCCAGCCCTTCTTAAGAAAATTTTATCCCGCTCTTCCACCGGAGGGTAGCGCTGAATGGGGTCCTTCCTCTTCACCGCTGCTGGAGATAGATAGATCCCCTTACAAATGCCAGGAGGAACAAGTGGACGCAGAAGGAGGAGGAAAGGGCAAAGCAGAGAGAGAGAGAGAGAGAGAGAGAGAGAGATTAATCGCTGGGTTCCGAATAACTGAAAATTTTTGTTGATGTTATTACAAAATACTACCTATATCATCAAAGAAACGTTCGTATAACAAAATACTATAATTTAAACATTTTCATCCTGAAACATTTTTCATCCTGAGAGAGAGAGAGAGAGAGAGAGAGAGAGAGAGAGAGAGAGAGAGAGAGAGAGAGAGATTAATCGCTGGGTTCTGAAATGCTCACACACAGACAGGCAAGAGACGTAACCAAATATTTGTGTTTGGCTTAAAAATGTTATCACACTTCACAAGTTGTATCAAAGAAACGTTTATAATACTGGTTTAATTGAAACATTTTCTATCCTGAGAGAGAGAGAGAGAGAGAGAGAGAGAGAGAGAGAGAGAGAGCTCGATAACTCTACTGGTACGTTTGGTGTATGAGACTGAGAATAAATAAAGAATTTAAAATAAAAGGAAGAACTCTGTACGAGACAGACAAATAAATAACGGCAAACCTAAACGATAACAGACAAACCAAAACAGGAAGGAACGGAGACCTACCAAGAAAAGAGAGCCAGAGGGAGAACGAATGTGCGAAAAAGGACGAAAAGGAAAGTCAGAGAGAAAGGAACCGAAAGGATTCTAGTTTTCTTTTTCCTCCTTTCGTTTCTCGGGAAAGGAAAAACCATTCCTGCGTCGAAACCTGTTTCACAGCGAAGAGAAACAACAAAACAACAAAAGGGTATCCGGTCAATTGTATCCCCTCTTCGAGAGAGAGAGAGAGAGAGAGAGAGAGAGAGAGAGAGAGAGAGAGAGAGAGAGAGAGAGAGTCCAGCAATTCAAAACCTAGCTATAAAAATACAAGTGCGTTTGGAACTTTATAGGTTTCCGCTCCGCCGGCCTTCCGAATCGACAAAGGCCAATAAAAATATTTTACTGAACGGAAGAAGAACTGTGCTCTCTCTCTCTCTCTCACACATGTTTAACCCTTTTGTACACTTTCTTTCCATTATAAAGGCCTATGGAATAGACATAACTATACATTATGGCAGCAGTTAAGCACAGAGAGAGAGAGAGAGAGAGAGAGAACAGCCTTGATTAGATGTCTATGGAATTGAAATAACTATAAATTAAAATAGAAAACTAAGAACATGAGAGAGAGAGAGAGAGAGAGAGAGAGAGAGAGAGAGAGAGAGAGAGAGAGAGAGAGAGAGAGTAGCCTTAATAAAACCGGGAATGACCTCCAGAACAAATCATCCAATTAGTTCTCAAAACTCAAATACAATCGGCTAATTGGCACCTCCGATCATTTACGAGTGCGCAGCTACCAATTACCCCCCATTATCCAAACACTAAAACGTAATGCCAATTACAACGTGGTCACTGGAGAGAGAGAGAGAGAGAGAGAGAGAGAGAGAGAGAGAGAGAGAGAGAGAGAGAGAGAGAGAGAGAGAGAGAGAGTTCGTATGAATCGGTGTGGAGGAGACTCCATTAATTTTTTTCGCATTTGAATGAGCCAAAGACTCCTGCGATCCCCTCTTGCCTAGTTCAATAAAGAGGAACTCTCACTCTCTCTCTCTCTCTCTCTCTCTCTCAAGCCACGTGGTTGCTGGACAAGGAAGCAACAGGCTGGAGACATCGAAGCCTTTAGTTGCAAAGAGTATACCGTACACATATTACTAGTAAAATGAATGGTATTTTTGGAATGTCATAAAAATGTGTAATTATTGGAGATGGCGTTTAACTTTACATAATACTTTTAATTCCGATGTTGCAGATATAATATAAATAATAAATTAGCCGTCATACTTTTCTAACAGGTAGTAAAATTTCAGTATAAAACGGACTGAAATTAAAACATGCAGATTTGGCCATAACATTTTTCAGGATTTTGTATAATTAAAATGGCAATTAATTTCAACATTGTTAAATTTCCTATTAAAAACCACTGTAACAAGATGGCGTTAGAGCAAAAATAAAAAAAACTCGAAAACTATTTTAAACTATTTTAACCAAGTTCCAAAGGGGTCATCAGAGCAGCTAAAAGAAGAGAGAACATCCCCAAAAAAAAACCACTTCAGAGAAGACCGCCAACGGGTCATCAAAGAGAGAGAGAGCGCTGAAGAGGATCGAGTGTGTGTGTAAGAAAGGGGGGAGGGGGCGGATTGGGAGATAGGAAAGACCACTCTTCTTCTTCTGCAAGACTTCTTAAACATTCCTGAAGCTTCCCCTTCCTTCAATTCCTCGTAAAATTCGGGGAAGGAGCATGGAAGACTTCTTAACAGCATCCACAAACGAATGGACGGGGCCTTTTGTTCACATGAGAGAGAGAGAGAGAGAGAGAGAGAGAGAGAGAGAGAGAGAGAGAGAGAGAGAGAGAGAGAGAGAGAGAGTTTTGGTCAAGATTGACTTGGGTAAACAAGTATTGCAATTTTTTTTTTTTTTTTTTTTTTTTTTTTTTTGAGAGAGAGAGAGAGAGAGAGAGAGAGAGAGAGAGAGAGAGAGAGAGAGAGAGAGAAATTGTTAAATTGCTTAAGATTCTCTTAATCTTAGGCAATAAATTTCTAAAGCCCTAAAATATCTAAGCCAACAGCCGTTCCCCAAAGAATGGGGAAGAGAGATTCTGAAGGTAAAAATTCAATGAAAAATTTCTACCAAATCTCCTTTTCCCCACAACCATTTCCCTCATAAATCAACTGAACCCCATCTAGCTCAACCTTTCATAACCCACCAACCCCCCGCCCCCGTTTCTTCCCCTCTCACCTGTCACGCCAGGTATATAAGCCCCACTGACTCGGGAGAACAGCATGAAACAAACCCATCAACCCTCTTTTTTCAGTAGTAATCCTCGATGTGAATAGGTTGGGGGTCCTCTCTCTTTCAGCATGAATTTGGTGTTCAAACGATAGTGCATTAACAAAGGTAAACATGTAGAATATATTTAATGCCTATGTATACATATTAAAACAGCAAATTCACCTTCCAAACTTAAAAAGGAAATGATTCATCCTAGGTTACATGATCTCACAAGACCAAACTCCAAAACTATCCTGCCTGTAACTTATCAAGTAATTTATTGTACAATGTCATTATACAGAAATCAGACCCTATAGAAACTTGACTACTACTACAAAGCAATTATTTCTAAGTTACCAAATGTCATTATACAGAAATCAGAGCTTATATAAAATCGACTATTATTACAAAGTAATTATTTCTAAATTGCCAAATTTCATTATACAGAAATCAGACCCTATACAAACTCGACTATTACTACGAAGCAATTATTTCTAAGTTAACCAAATATCATTATACAGAAATCAGTGCCTTTACAAACTCTAATAACACTACAAAGCCATTAATTCTCCATTACCAAGCATTCCAACATCATTATAGAATTTCTAAAGAAACCCCATACAACCCCTGGATCCAATTACATCAGATGACCAACCGAGGGTCCCTAGCTGGAAATGAATTGTATGCAATCTATTTTTTAATTATCACTTTTAATATTCTTACTATCATTCTCAATATTAGTAGTGTCATTACCATTATTGTGATTATTTGTACTAATACTTCAGCAACTTGGTGGATGTTGCTATTGCCCACATTAGTATAATTTTATCTCGTGTATCTAGAATGTGGGTATTGCATTGTCTCTGAACCGAAAGATTATTATTATTATTTGGCTGCGTTCGTGAATTAAATTATGCCAACAATTCCGATAGACCTGGATCCTACCATCCACTTAACTACGGGTATATCATATGCAGTTATTTCTAGTTTATCTTACAAACTCATTATCAACCACTCCAGCCATCAAACATGGTGGCGATATCGTAAAACGAACGAGAGACTCCATTTAATTCTCAGACCAAGGAAGACAAAGGACGGTTGGAGCATTACATTACATGTAATCATAGATAACACTCCCTCTGTTCGAGAAGGACTAACCACGTGTTAAGGTAAGATTAGAGAGAGAGAGAGAGAGAGAGAGAGAGAGAGAGAGAGAGTCCATAATTAGACTGTGAAAACCAGTATCACGCTCCTATTTCTTGAAGACTGAAATAATATATTTTTGTCTTTTTAAGCGAGAGAGAGAGAGAGAGAGAGAGAGAGAGAGAGAGAGAGAGAGAGAGAGAGAGAGAGAGAGAGAGAGTCCATTAATTAAAGATTGTGAAAACCAGTATCACGCTATTTCCTAAAAACTGATAGTTTATTTTTGTCTTTTTAAGAGAGAGAGAGAGAGAGAGAGAGAGAGAGAGAGAGAGAGAGAGAGCATCCCTACAAAAGCCACGCCGTTGAACACATTAATTAGATACCAAGCTATAATCGATTCGCCACACGTGAAGAAGAATTACGACCTAAAGCTAAGAGAAAACTAAACCAGAATCACCTCGAGAAGCGCTATATGCCCACCTGAATACGACACGAAAGAATTCAACTTACTCCTTCCTTAAATATAGTAAAATCCACGCCATTAAATGTGTCAGCTCCGAAAAGAATCATGGCAAAAAGCGCTAGGTACCCCCAGAATTTGATCAAAACGCATGATAACGCAGGAGCGCATGCGTACAACACAGAAGACATCATCCTAACTTAATCTCAATATCTACAAGTTACTAAAAGTGCTCCTGACTTAATCTCAAGATCTACTAGTTACTAAAAGTGCTCCGGACTTAATCTCAATATCTACAAGTTAGTAAAAGTGCTCCGGACTTAATCTCAAGATCTACAACTTACCAAAAGTGCTACTGACTTAACCTCAATATCTACAAGTTACTAAAAGTGCTACTGACAATCTCAATACCTACAAGTTACTAAAAGTACTACTAACTTAATCTCAATATCTACAAGTTACTATAAGTGTTTCTGACTTAATATCAAAATCTACTAGTTACTAAAAGTGCTCCGGACTTAATTTCAGTATCTACAAGTTACTAAAAGTGCTACCGACTTAATCTCAATATCTACAAGTTACTAAAAGTGCTACCGACTTAATCTCAACATCTGCAGGTTACTAAAAGTGCTGGATACATTCAACTTTCTCAACAAGTCAAATAAGGCATATAGTACACTCGTAATTATCTAAAATACACCTACACTCGAAAGCAAAGGCACACGGAGATACCATACCCTTCTAAGACGGCAACGGGTTGGCCCAAGAGAATGGCGTAACCTTCTTATAATGATTGTCACCACAACAGGAAGCGACCTAAGACGCTGGCCGGGGCATTCCCTGATTGCCCCTAAATAACGAAGAGTGGTGGGAAGAACATTTACTACGAATGCCCTTTTTCCCGGACGTATTTAACGCGTCAATTGGGCTATGGGGGGAGGAGGGAGTAATCCTCCTCCCACTCCCTCATTTCTCTCTGTTTCTGCCTTCGTGCTCTCTCTCTCTCTCTCTCTCTCTCTCTCTCTCTCTCTCTCTCTCTCTCTCTCTCTAGCTTCTTCCTTTATCATAAGTTCCACTGAAAACAAGTCTTCATAGAAGGAACACACCACTTCTGAGATAGAGACAGAGAGACTAGAAATCAGATAAGAATCAAGGGTGCGTAAAATACGTACAAAGGAAAGTAAGGAAGTCCCTTCTATAACTTGTGAGAGAGAGAGAGAGAGAGAGAGAGAGAGAGAGAGAGAGAGAGAGAGAGAGAGAGAGAGAGAGAGAGAGAGAGACTATTAATCAGATAAAAATCAAGCGAAAGCAAAATACATACAAAGGAGAGTGAGGAAGTCTCTTATGTTAGAGAGAGAGAGAGAGAGAGAGAGAGAGAGAGAGAGAGAGAGAGAGAGAGAGAGAGAGAGAGAGAATAATCTTTACATAGACGAGAAATCTGACGAAAAATCAAGCGAAAGCAAAATACACCAAGAAAAAAAAAAAGACAGCAAGAAAGAGTCCCTTAGATAAGAAAACTTCCTTTCCCTTAAATCCATCTGATAAGCCATCCCATTCAGCCAAACCAATCTCGACAAAAATGAACTCAAAAGGAACCATAGGAATCCCATTCCTCCTCCTCCTCCTCCTACCCCCTAAGCCTAATCCGCTCCCAATCCCTTGAAAAAAAAAAATGGCCCACCCAGGCCATTACAGCATTTCTTCACACACGGTCCTATCTCTATTTCAACCTCCTTCTTCTGGGGAGAAGTGGCAAGGAACTTTGAATGTGATTCGTATGATAATAACACACTCTCTCTCTCTCTCTCTGTCGTGAAGATTTTAGATAAAATAGCAAAGTGTATAACTAGAACCTCGAATGTTCAAGCGAAGATGCAATACACTGCTATCCTAAAATAACTCTCCTTGTACTTTTAAATAACTTACTAAAATTCGTGCCTACTTATTAATTATAATAATTTCTCTATATCTGCCTTGGAGACTTTAGATAAAATAGCAAAGTATATCACTAAAACTTCGAAAGTTCAATCGAAGATGCAATACATTAGTATCCGAAAACAAATCTTGTACTTTAAATAACCTATTTAAATTTGCATCTACTTGTTCATATGCCTCCACTTTCTAATAAACGATCTCTTCTTTCTATATTTCCTATTATCTTTAATTTCTTTAAAATAAGCACCATATTCTTTGGAAGCCTGAGTTTAAATTCAACGGACCCTGCAGGCTTGTTCATTTCAATACACTTTATCTCCTGAATAATAATAATAATAATAATAATAATAATAATAATAATAAAATCTGATACTCTTATACTTCTGCCTATATGAAGTTCTTAAGTAAAAGGGTATGAATTATTCCTCCTCCCATATACAATGACCTGACAAATACGACAGACAGGCACGTAAGCTAAAATAAAAGGAGAGAGAGAGAGAGAGAGAGAGAGAGAGAGAGAGAGAGAGAGAGAGAGAGAGAGAGAGAGAGACTCATCAATAGCATGAAAACACCTTTCACATCTGCTTATCTGATGCTACTAACCAGCATCCGGTTCTAAACATAGATGCACGTTGACACAAAGCTGTCTAACCAAAATTAAAACCTGCCAAAAATGCGAGGTGATCTTACTAGCGAAGACACGTAATCCAATATCCAAGCAAAATTACATCCCATGAAAAGAAAAACTGCACTTTCCACAACCCAAAAGCGGTGGCGGCGGCGTTCCACAAATGAACTCACAATGCTTCTTCTTTTTGCAATATGGGTCCGGGATTAATGAAACACTATTCATTGCTACACTTCAACCCCTTTGCCGTAACCCTTTAACCAGGAAAGGTAAAGACACTCTACAAAACATGAAAAAAAAAGGCGAAAGGCAAAAAGGGGAAAAAAGCCTTTGTGGTGGAAGGTAATGGGGCGCATACGGGACACTTCTGTCGGCTGAATGACGACGAACTGCTAATTCTGTTGGTCGAGCGACGAACGGCTAATCCAATTAAGAAAAAGGAGAGAGAGAGAGAGAGAGAGAGAGAGAGAGAGAGAGAGAGGGTTCTTTAACATTAGGGCGTTTCATATGTCCCTTTTTTTTGTGGTGCTTTTATCTTACCGCTTTTTTTGTTGCGTTTTCCTAAACAAACACTTTTGGCATGCATTAAGCGTCCTCAAAAGAATTTACATTTGAACGGTTTTGTTATTGACATGCACGTCGATAGTAGATTTAGATGTCTTTCCCATTCAAGCTAACGAGCAGGGCTTGACAATGGTAATGTTTTATAGCAAACAATTTCTCTAGCATTAACCTTCCACGCTGCATTCATAGATGACGTTATCCCAGACCAAAGACCAAATTCTATTCAAGTGACGTCAGAGGCAGAAGGTCCAAGGTGACTTTGCAAAGGTACGAGTTTCAGTATCAGTCTCTGGCCGGTCATTCAAACTGAAGACTAGAGATAGACCTTGATTCAAACCTCAGACGTTAAACTTACGGTTCTTCATCAAACATACGAAACATAGTTTTATGCTTTAAACTATTGCTCACTGTAACTCGAGAAATAAGGATGCAATATTATACACACAATGCTAATACGCAACTGAAAGTGACTTCTTGATACATCGTAATTTAAGATGTCCAAACCGGCAATGCAACAAAAGAATCAAAGCAATCTCTGATACGAAACTCTTCTTTCTCTCTTCCATTTTTCATAACTGTAGTCTGATATCCAGCCAAATTCCTTCCACAATTCCTCGGTGCTCGAACTGGGCCACAAAACTCCTTACACACTCGGCAGGGACAGTCTCGTAAGAGGTTGGGAGAAGCGGAAGGTTGGGCTCAAGATCGTGGGAAGGTTCGCCCAAGGCGTGGGAATTTTAAGGGGGGAAAGGTCGACTCTTCAGGGCAGGGAGGAGGGGGGAGGGGGGAGGAGGAGGAGGAGGAGGAGGAGAGAAAGGAGTGAGAGGGAGGGAGTCCAAGGTGACCCTAGACCCTTCTGTGAGTGAACAAGTAACTCTACTCTTGCTTCTCCGTCGGGCGTGTTGGTCTGGCATGAATATTTCCCTCTAATTCCTGGTGAAAGGAGAGAGAGAGAGAGAGAGAGAGAGAGAGAGAGAGAGAGAGAGAGAGAGAGAGAAATTTCTCACAGTACTTGTGAGTGAGATGGACCAGGTGATATAACCTTAACCCTGGCAAATGAACATGTGAATACCTCCAAACGATGAGATAATTAACACGTTTCTGAAACCATTCTAGAACTTCGCTTTGAACAACCAAACCACAGCGAGGCTTCTCTAATGACTCAATGTGAATAAAATTACGGCGCAAAAGTAAACACAGACTATGAATATTATGACTCCTAAATTAACATATGTAACAGAAGTGTGAGGAACCCAGTCTTCTGATATTTATATACGTAATTAACCAAATAGGGGCAGTCTCTCGAAAGCTATTTTTTGGAATATAGAATTTAGGTCAAAGGCAAGCGCTGGGACCTATGAGGTCATTCAACGCTGAATAGGGAATTGACAGTAAGGTGGTCTCGAAGGCGTAACAGGAAGAAAACCTCGCAGTTGCACAGTGAAACAGTTGTTAGAGAGGGTGGAAAGTCAGCTGGAAAAAAAAAGACAATATGAACGGAGGTACAGAAACAAGAGTGAGAGTTGCAGTTAGGGGCCGAAGGGGTGCTACAAAGAACCTCAAGTAATGCCTACAGTGCACCACGTGAGACGCACTGACGGCACTAACCCGCCTACCCTCATCCCAAAACCACCAATAAATAAATATATTGGTTTTCAGCAAAATCTACTCGGAACCCTTTCGCCCACTACCATGAATCTCGACTTGTAACACGACGCACCAACCCCCTCTCTCTCTCTCTCTCTCTCCCTTTTCCGGGGCCAACCCAAAACCTATATACAAGTAAACCCAACACTCCAGGAAGGTTACCCTATGTGGTTTACCCCGACAGAGGCGCCGCCTGCCCAAAACCAATTCCCTTTTTACGACTTCTTTTTTTGCTTTTACAGTGGGGCTATCGCTCTCGTGTTAAGCAATAGGATACAACATGCTGTGTACTGACGAAAGTATTGAAATTTTACTGCCCTGACCGAGATTTTGCAATGTGTCTTGGATTTTTATAGTTTTACACTGCTCGCAAAGTTGCAATGGGTGGACAGGCTTTCCTTGTAGATATTTTTTGTACCGTTTTCACTCGGTCACTTACCAAATTCAACAACAGGAGACATTTTAAAGACAAAGACAAACTTGTTTTACTACAATAAAAGATGAATCTCAACAAAATTAAAATTTAGATACATGAAAGCTCTAAAAAATTAATACACAGTAACAGCGAGTGAGAGAAAAGTAGGATGAACTAAAGCCACGACTTACCTCTTTGGTCCAAGGGCCCTTGACAAGTTCGGGATTGACGACCTTCTGCCAACGCTGCTGGCACTGGACGTCGTTCCTGTCGGGGAAACACGCGGCGATCACCTCCCACCTCTCTCCGTGCGCCTCCACCAGACCCTTCAGCTTCTGCGGGAGACGATGCAGAAGTGGGAGAATTAATGTCAATACCTGAGGTGGTTAATTATAATAGAAGTAAACTACTACAAGTTCTGTGATTTTGTTGACCTCTGGCTGGCACGTCAAGCCCAGCACTGGGGCACTTTCGGGTAATCGAAATTACGATAGTATAAAGGGGGAGTTAGAGTGGTTGGACAGCAAGATAAGGAGAGATTCAAAAAATAAACTAGATAAAATACAAGGATCTCAAGGTAGAATAGTAAGTTAAAAAATTTCCCATTACCTTGTTACTTCTTTCGAATGAAACCATATTCTTTGGAACCTAGAATTTCAAGTCAGTGGACTCTACAGAATACAACAGAATATAGAATTTAGTCTATACGCCAAGCGCTGGGACCTATGAGGTCATTCAGCGCTGAACCGGAAACTGACAGTAAAAAGGGTTGACAGGTGTAACAGGAGGAAAGTCTCGCAGCTGCGCTATGAATCAATTGTTAGGAGAGGGTGGAAAGTAAGATGGAAGAAAGCGTATATGAACGGAGGTACAGTAAAAGGAATGAAAGGGCTTGCAGCTAGGGGCCAATGGGACGCTGCAAAGAGCCTTAAGTAATGCCTACAGTGCACCGCATGAGGTGCACTGATGGCTCTAGTCGCCCCCGCCCCCCCGCCCCAGGGGGCTATGGACTATATGGACTTGTTCCACAAGAGTTCATCTTCTGAATAATAATAATATTGAAATTCTGTTTGCAATTCGATGCTACATGTTATAACAGTATAATATATCCTCCTCTCTCTTACCTCGTCCTCCTCTTTGGTCCAGCGTCCCTTGTTGACGTGCTTCTTGATTCTGGGACCCGAAGTCGAAGACGGGTGGTCGTCGTCCACCGACGACTCGTCGATCTCGTACTCGTCGCTTAACTCTTCTTCATTGGAGCACCATTCTTCGTCCAGGTTGCTGAGGGGAAGAAGAAGAAGAAGAAGATGATGACGATGATGAAGAAATATAAGATGTCGTTAATCGCAATTTGATGACATGAGGATAAACGTTATATTGATCAGTTTTGTGATTGGAAATTCATGATTAGCAGGAATTAATCAGGAATTAATCAAGATTAGCATTTTGAAGATAAAATTCAGTTTAGTAATTGATTCAAGATTAAAATTCATGGATTTGATCTTTGATCAATATAAAAATTGAGTTTAAGACTGAAAATTCATGATCAGGATATTAAGACTGAAAATTCATGATTGGCATGGATTAAGACTGAAAATCAATATTTCATGATAAGCATGGATTTGGTCAGCATTAATTGATTATTAAGACTGAAAATTCATGATAAGCATGGATTTGGTCAGCATTAAGACTGAAAATTCATGATAAGCATGGATTTGGTCAGCATTAAGACTGAAAATTCATGATTAGCAATAACTGACCAGTACTAAAACTCAAGATTCATGACTGACAGGAATTAATTGAGGCACATTTTGGGCTATGCATGGCTGAAGATTCATTTTCATTATTGTTACTTGATTGTGCAAATGTTTATCTTTGGACTGTGAATGGGCAAACGTTTGAAACAAGTGAAATTCGTTATAAATACTGAGGACAAGATTTCATTGAACAGTTTCCCCATTGTGGAAAATTTAATAAGAATGAATGAGAGAATGGCGCATAATAAATCATACACACACAAATGGCAATATATTTCAAATAGCCCAAGGCAGTGGTGTAGGAATAGGAATACAGAATGAAGTCCAAAGGCCAATCGCAGGGACCTATGAGGCTATTCAGCGCTGAAATGGAAACTGAGAGTAGAAAGGTTTGGGTTTGAAAAGGTTTAACAAAAAGAAAACCTAGCTGTTGCGCTATGGAACAACTGTTAGGAGAGGGTAGATAGCAAGATGGAAGAAAGAAAATTTGACTGGAGTTACAGTAAAAGGAATGAAGGTGTTGCAGCTAGGGGCCGAAGGGACGCTGCAAAGAACATCAAGTAATGCCTACAGTGCACCGCGTGAGGTGCCCTTACGGCAATAACCCCTACGGGGAAGGCAATAGTGTACTATACTTCAAAATGATATTGTATTAAATTTACAGGTACCAACATCAATAACATTGCCACGAACGGACGATTTACTAATAGAAACCCAACATAACCCTAAGAAACGACTCATATTTTATCTTATTCACAAAACTGCCTTTACAATACAGATTCTACACGCAATCTTAATAACACAGCATTGCCTCAGATCTAAGCGGAAGTCTAAAGAGAAGCAGAAAAAGATGTGGGCAGAGAAGATTGATAAAGTCCTAAACTAGATATTCGTAAGGTCAACCGGAAGTTATTCATCAGACCTGCCTAAATGTCGGGAGCAAATGATGACATGTTCGATGATTGCTGTAATGTTTACAAAGACACTGACATGTAATTTATTCGAGCGAACATGATGCTGGTAGAATGGCTGAAGGAAAATCAATACTTAATCGAAATAGTTAATATAGCCCCTTTCAAACCAACTCATTAACAGTATTCCTTGACTATCTTAGTATAAGACTTAAACTGGTATTGACTTGAAACCTGCATTGAATCAGTAGACAAATTTTGGAATCCTATTCATTCAGTCCCAAGATATCTAACTATCCTGTAATACAGGGTGAACGAATGAGAAATTACTAACTGTACTCTGCCCTAAAATGGAAGACTGCAGTATCTGCAAAAATACAAAACTGAGAAAAATGGTAGATACTGCAGTTTTCCCTTGCCTTACTACTGATTTTGCAGATACTGCAAATGGGACCCCCTAAATAAAGCACTGAACAATCATTCTGAAACTGCAGTAACTTGTGTATTAGTGTTTCACGAGCTCAATAGGTGGCACATAATTTCGAAAATTTTGCAGATTTGCAGTTTTCCATTTTAGGGCAATATTGTTGCTGCATCTGTTATTTGACATTACACATACATATATACATACATACATATACACCAGACCGTGGGAGCAGACAGACACAAGAACAGACAACATACGCCTCGTCACCAGCACTTGGTGGCGGCGGAAGAATTAAAATCAATATTCCAGTCATTGTGCTGGGGGAATGGATCGAATAGCCTACGTGTATGTCAGTATACCCGTCATAAGAGCTCGCAGAGGATATGATCATTCTTGCTTCAATGCAATTGTAGTCGTTTGTAAATTTGCTTCCATTTCAAACACGACACAAATGACATTAACAGGTCACTTAAGAATTGAGAAAGCGTTTGTATAACTTGACCTAACAATGACAGGTCCTAATTTCTTGTGCGAATGCATTCAAGTTGAATTTGAATCGTAGTAAATTTGCCTACACTCACATAAAACAAATGACATTATCAGATCACTTAAGAATTAAGAAAGCGTTTGTATAACTTGACCTAAAAAACGAATTTCCTAATATTCTGCCGTGCCAATGAATTCATTCTGGAATGGAACAGCATGCAAATTTTTATAGTAGAGCAGAAATTGAAAATAACCAGAAGTGCCCATCAAAAGAACACATCATCACGCGGCTTCGTCAGCACATCGAGAGGCCTATACGTGAGAACCCTACGGAAAGACTGGCTGGCTGGGGCGCCTGGTTCGCTACAACGGGGTTGGACAGGTGGTGGGCCGCGCCTCTATAACTGCAAACACCTGGCACGGCCCATCACCCACCCACCACCCAATGCCCTCCCCCCCCCACCCCGCCACGAAGAACGACGGCAGCCTATTCTAACCCTTATGCGTGGGGGCAATTAAGATCAAATTCAACAGACCCGTGGCTCGAGGTCGCATGCGCTACTTGCAACTCTCCGCAGAATATCAATAAGGGCTAGACTTCTCTGCCGGCTGTTGCACTTCGCAATCCACCATCTCATCATGCATGACAATTACTTGCAGTAGAGACAATTGAACGATGAATGTCTCGCACAATCTTTGAATTCACAAGGATAAGTGGGTTTCGACTGATCGAAGCTTCGTGTACACTAATCTGAAAGATATGTATGGCTAAAGTATCAGTTTTTATCAACCTTTTTTTCCTAGATAATTTTCCACAGATCATACTTTTTTCCCAAAAAGATCTGACATTTTTTTCCAAAAGAGCATACCCTCTTTTTTTTTCTCTAAAAGATCCTACCTTTTTCCCAAAAGACCATACTTTTTTTTTCTCCAAAATATCGTTTTCCAGATCATGCCTTTTTTCCACAAAAGATCATATTTTTTTCCAAAAGATCATATAATTTTTTCAAAAGATCATATCTTTTTCCCAAAAGCATACCGTTCTTTCTTTTTTTTTTTACCAAAAGAGCAGCAAGGATCCTAACTGTTGCTATGTAACCAAACCACTAAGCGAATACATATGTGACTGATATTGCCGAAAAGCTAGAGATTGAGAACTATTAAAACTAAAATGTCTGTTTGTTAAAAGCATTCAATACCACAAAAAGATGCCATGTAAACGCTTATGCTATGCATACTACTCAGTTTGCAAGTTTTATCTTGGCCCACAATTAAAACGTGGAACAGTTTCCCTAGCGCAGTTCTGGTATCTTCTGATCTCTAAATATCTAAGCGAGGAGAAAGTTCATTCCTGCTTTTTGCTGTCGTCTCCTGAATGTCAGGTATATCGGTTTTATTATTTATTTCCTCATATTTATCACCCTTTCTTATAACTTCTCTCTCTCTCTCTCTCTCTCCAGGCTGATACCCAATTGGAGTCCCCAAGGGTTTCTAATCTGCTGGTTCTTCTATACGGGCTTTCAGCTGAAGATTTAAAGAAAGAAAAGAATAATAAACATAAATTATCTAGGACTGAAATAATTCTTTTCTTGATGCTATTGTAACTACTCCATACAGGCTGCCCAAAGCCTCCCTGAGCAGCTGTAATCGCCGTCAGCAGATCCATTATACCCTTTAAGAAAACAATTAACCAAGTCCTTACTTCCGCAGGGGCATCGTCGGAAACGGGTGTTCTAGAGGCATAGGAAACAGCGACCGGGCATGGGTGAGTTCCGACAGCCAGCCACTCACTCACTCTCTCTCTCTCTCTTTTTATTTTATGGTCACCTATTCGACACCCACCTGGACTTCCCTTGAGCAGATAAGAACTTTTGCTATAAAACCGTCCCCTCACTCACACGGAACAGCAACAAGACTTGAGAGAGAGAGAGAGAGAGAGAGAGAGAGAGAGAGAGAGAGAGAGAGAGAGAGAGAGAGAGAGATTAATGATAGGTAACTTTGTTTCTGTCTACCGACAAGACAGCAGCAGCTGCACCTAAGGTGTGCAGCTTGACCATAGATTGCTGAGAGAGAGAGAGAGAGAGAGAGAGAGAGAGAGAGAGAGAGAGAGAGAGAGAGAGAGAGAGAGAGAGCTTAAATATGCTCATTGAGAGACTTCATATGCTCATTGAGAGAGAGAGAGAGAGAGAGAGAGATGAGAGAGAGAGAGAGAGAGAGAGAGACATTCTCACTGAAAGAGAGAATGCAATGCCCTGCTCACTTTGAGAGAGAGAGAGAGAGAGAGAGAGAAACTGTGCATTAATATGCTCACTGGGCTAATATTACCGCCCGACCCAACCACAACAATGGCCACTAACCCCATTTCATTCAACATCGAAGTTACAGGAATATCTCTCACCGCAAACAAAACCTCCCTTTTTAAACCCCTAATCAACCCCTTTAGTGTCTCCCTTTACCTGCAGTCAAAGGGGGAATTTCGAGAGTTCAAAGGGGTCTGACTGACTGACTGACTGTCTGGGTTCTCGCGAACAAAAAGATTTCGTTCCTCGATCGGACATTTAAAAATTTGTTGGTCGATGTGTGCTTTGACTCCTTTAAATGATTAAGAGGGTTTCAATGCTGATTCGCCCTGCCCAAGTAAAGTTTATGCACCATCCTGTGTGTGTGTGAGAGAGAGAGAGAGAGAGAGAGAGAGAGAGAGAGAGAGAGAGAGAGAGAGAACCATTCTATGAAATTGTATTTTGAAGACATCAAGATGATTTTAAAATGCAATTTCTTCTGTCCTGAGAGAGAGAGAGAGAGAGAGAGAGAGAGAGAGAGAGAGAGAGGAGGGATTTCCCAAGATTAGATTAAACAAAGGTAATTTAACGGAATTGTATTTCGTCGACGTCCAGATGCTTTGAAAATTCATTTTCTTCCGTCATCTATTAGCAGAAACACACACACACACACACACAGAGAGAGAGAGAGAGAGAGAGAGAGAGAGAGAGAGAGAGAGAGAGAGAGCGCTATCGCATGGCATTCTGGAATTTCAAGTGGAGCATGGCATACCCGAAAATTTATACGGAGGGCAGGAGAGGGAGAGAGAAACCCAGCAGAACAAGACACCCAGATATATCTATACATATACCTTCATGGGAGACTTCAAACTACAACAAACTACCCAGCCCCACAGAAGGTAATTGTCCCCCCCCCCCTCTCTCTCTCTCAGACATCTGGCGAAATTGGAACCTGCTTCCGGAAAAGAAGGGAACGGACTTCCTACATCATTTCGGCAGAGGGGCAAGGCGGATGACCCAACGTTGCGGTGAAATGAAAACGGGGCTTTATGATCTAGTTTAAAATGACTGCATAAAATGGAAACTAGACCCCATTTAATGGCCGTATTAAGTTTAGGACCTGTAGATTTGATGGTATTTTTACCAGTAATATACATGGTAAATGCATCATACCAAGTTTGTCATGAAATGGTTTATTGTCTATTTACATTTTAAATGAATATATGGAATCTACGGGCCAGCTTTTATCAGATACGAAAGTGATTATCATAATCACAATGCCCTCTTAACTTCTCGAATTCTTCTCATCTTTTGGATACAGCCGTCACTCCAAAGCCTTAGATCCAAATGAATATCTTAGAGAGAGAGAGAGAGAGAGAGAGAGAGAGAGAGAGAGAGAGAGAGAGAGAGAGAGAGAGAGAGAGAGAGAGAGAGAGAGAGGAATACGCTTGTCACTACAAAGCCCTAGATCCAAATGAATCTCTTTAATACATACATACATACAGAGACACACACACACACACACAGAGGAATGCGCTTGTCACTACAAAGCCTTAGATCCAAATGAATCTCTTTAATACACACACACACACACACACACACACACACACAGAGAGAGAGAGAGAGAGAGAGAGAGAGAGAGAGAGAGAGAGAGAGAGAGAGAGAGAGAGAAATTTAAATGGAAAAGGGTACACGCCATCTCCCACGTCTAGACCCCCGCATTCTACCTCCCCGTCACCATGACATTCCACGTGGTCCGAAACGCGAATCTAACACCGGCGGAAAAGAGGAAAAACCTGCATGTGCTGCCCGTCGACGACTTGCGAACGAACAAACACACGCACGCACGCACACGTCGTCAGCTGGCAGGTATATAATTCAGCTGTAATGCGAGCGAAAAAGGGGAAATTCGAACAGCTGGTTGGGGATATTTATATTCAACGCCAGGCGCCCCCACCCCCCGTCTTCTCCCTCCCACAACAGAAGCCCTCCAGATCCCCAGCAAGCAAAGGGGGGTATCCTTTATCCCTCCCACAGGCCAGGGACCCGTCATTCTTGGGGGCTATTACACTGGCATGGGGAACAGGGACAGGGGGTCCTTGCAGTACAGGTATGTAGGTAGGTAGGTAGGTAGGTACGAATTTTCCCAGTCAACAGCATCCAGAACCGCCACCTTTCGCTCTATCAGACACAAGGGCTTTTAAATGGAAAAACCAAAAAGAACAAGACATGTAATGCACGTTCCGTGCGATATATCCTTCAGTTTCTTCTTGACGGAAACGTGTATCTCAATACGGAGTGGCAAGCTTAATTATTTAAACTATATACAAAACGTGTATGAAACTGTATGCATTGAGAACCCATCAACTGAAAGTTGGGACGTCAAATTGCACGAAATCAGAATTAGCTATCTTGAGATATATTAGGCTTGCATCAAAAACCTCTATGAAACAAGCCATGGTCACTTGATAGAGAATACTAAATTTGTGGAGAGAAATACTCAAGCTATATTACAAAGGATGGTAACCATAAAACCAATGTTCCTATGCTCAGGGCTCTAGTTACAACTCCAAACCTTACTCCAGAAAATACCTTAAAAACCGCATAAACATAGAAAAGCGAAGCCAACCTATCGCCCTTACGTCAAACGACTTTCAAAGATTGCTGTATTATAAATATTTATGGGGATTGATATCAAAACTTACAAGAAACTTGAACGCAACATAACGAAGTAATCTCTGTCAGTTATAGATATATCTGAGGTACATAAAATTACGTATAATAGTACAGACGACAAAAGAGAGAGAGAGAGAGAGAGAGAGAGAGAGAGAGAGAGAGAGAGAGAGAGAGAGAATTACCTCGTCCTCATCGAGGTCCTCCCAATTTTTACGGTAAATGAGCACCCACATCTGTTGTTTTTCTGTTTGCTCTCTCACGAATAGGTATTTCAGCCTCACTGCTTTGGTCGACAAAGGCCTTCTGGATTATTAAATGAAAAATCCATATTGTCCTGCCCAGTCCAGTACGGGTATCGGACGCTGATGCTAATAATTCAGTTTGTGAGGTCAATGCGGTATTAACTGCTGAGAGAGAGAGAGAGAGAGAGAGAGAGAGAGAGAGAGAGAGAGAGAGAGAGAGAGAGAGAGAGAGAGAGAGAAATATGTGGGCAAAGGCCAACTCATCCTAGCGCTGACCTACTTTTTTTGGAATTCCATCAACCATCCCAATACCCATTTTCACACTTTCTCCTGTCACTTTCACCACTTCGAAAGGTCCGTCTTGACATTTAAGGTTAACAAGAATTCAATACGTTACTAAGCTACCTCATACGGATATAATGGAGACGTGTCATTTTATATAACCAGCACCAAATCACCTTGAATCCAATGTGTCTTTAATTTGAAATCTATAGTGTTTCTACAGAATACCAACAGTACAAAATATTCTACTTTATTCTATTTAAGGGAAAGAGGAATTCAATACGTTACTAAGCTACCTCAAATGGGTGTTGCGCAGAAGTGTCATTTCATACAACCAGCTCCAAATCACCTTTAATCAAGTGTATTTAATTTCAAGTCTAGGGCGTGCTATAGAATACAGTACTAACAGTACAAAAATATTCTGCTTTATTATGTCTAACCCCATAGGAAACGAAATTATTTTTCATCAAATCACCTTGAATCTCGTGTCTTTAATTTAAAACTTATGGAGTGCTTTAGAATACCAACAGTACAAAATTATTCTGCTTTATTCCATGCATTCCTAGAAAGCTGCATTAATTTATTCCAAAATGCAATCCCTCTTTTTTCGTAGGGGCGTCATCACACAGGAGCCCAAATGTCCGTCAAACTGCCTTCGCCTTGCCCAGGGCAATGGACGAATTGGTAAGGGAGACAGGAAGCGAAGGTCAGGCCTTAAAAGACCTTGGAGAACCGTGTAATTAATCGAAAATATCCCATTGTAGTCCGTCATGTTCTCACACCGACACCTGACCATTTTTCCGGTTATTTAGAAAACTCCCTCACTAATGGATTCTCCTTTGTTCGAAAGAGAGGCAAACGGAATAAATTTCTACACAATTGATTTATATTACTCTGTGAGGTTCAATATAAATCATAAGACACTAGAATAAACTATAGGAAATACTATATACTTAGGCAGATTTACTATAAATCCACGTAAAAAAACAAAATATATCACGATGCACTAGTTATGGGACAGGAAAAATAATTTGAACGCTGCCAGGGCAATTCTAGACTACAAAAGCTTTGCGCGAGAAATATGCTGAAAGCACACTACATTTTAACAGCTGTCCACGTTTCAATCAAGAATACATACAGTGACAAAAGTACTTCGCCATGAACTTCCGAGAGGAAACTGTTTAAGTGAGCTAATGAAACAGCACAATATAAATGACGCCAGGGATGATTCAAGTTCATCAACACATTATTAAGTGACATGAACAAGGGTCAAAAGTTTAACATCAAATGACAACTGCTTCAGTGAGTTTACTGCTGTCATAACAGACACCAACCACAGGGAGACTCTCTCCAATAAGCTATCTACAAACCACAAGAATACTATCAGAGACACGTGCTTTTGACTATTTCCGTTCTGACACCTTTTCTTGGGCTCACCTCCACTTTGACAGGTCACTGTTATACCATACTTGTAGTTTAACTTTCAAAACACTAAGACAGACTCCCACCTCATAACAATGTTATCGGCAGTTACGTAAAGCAGCTATCTTATCGACAGCGCACCTGGTTTATGCTGTGACCGGATGTGATGGAGTTAAATGTCGAATATCGCACCGAAGGTATTGCATTACCAAACCTATCAGCTCCTCGTATGAAAGCCGAAGCCAATGACCCCAGGAAGCTGTTTGTATCTAGCGTCGATTTGTATTTCTTACGTGACTAAATATGGAATATGAATTGGAATGTGAGGTTCAGGCCTGATAGCAAGCGCTGGGACATATGAGGTCATTCAGCACTGAAAGGGAGACAGTAGAAAGGTTTAAGAGGTGGGACATGTGGAAAACCTGACAGTTGTACTGTGAAACAATTATCAGAAGGTGAACAGTAAGATGGAAGAGAGGGTATGAATGGAGGTACAGTAAGAGGAATGAAAGGGGTTGTAGCTAGGGGACGAAGGGACGCTGCAAAGAACCTTATTTAACGCCTACAGTACACTGACGGGACTAGCTCCCTAAGAGCCAAGACCATGAAAAACCGGATTTTGGGTGAAAAGGAGATATGATGTAAAATTGTACTTGAAAAATGCACAAATTTACAGTTACTAGCAAAGAAAAAATTTTTTTCCAGGTACGCTATGCGTTAAAAGCTCCGATAACAAAAGTCCAACCCAAAATAGCATACACACTATATTGAAATACTCGACAAAACAACACGATCAAGTCCAATTAATGTTAATCATACACACGCAACATGCTGTAAAACATGAAAAAACATACTTTCAGAAACCCGGTCAGGTCTTGAGATGACTACACCAGCTCCGTTATCACAAAAAACATAATTGGACTTGTCGTGAAACCCCCTAATCTATCTCGACCCAGATATATATCGAAATGGGATCACTTTAGTGACCATTCCACTCTATACGAGGACGATAATATAATGTATCAAATTTCCTTCGCTTGACCTGAAGGACAATGTAAATAAAGTCCCGACCCACTTCCATGATAGGACATTATCATTTTGGGTACGTTTGCTTGCCCAAGAGCCCCAGGAGAAAGTCTCAAGATAATCCTAAGATACTGAGATAATCCTATGATACTGAGGTCTAATCGATTAAATATCTTTACAGATGCTAGAGTGTAATAGCCTAAATATCTTGGAAGATATTTAATAGCTCGAAAACCTTCATGCGGACTCTGTAATGTCTCCGGAGTGTCCTTAGCTTCTCTGAAAGTCTGGCCAAACTTTAAGTCCAGTATCCACACTGTATGATGAAACCTCTGAATCTAAATATATTGTGTGTGTGAGAGAGAGAGAGAGAGAGAGAGAGAGAGAGAGAGAGAGAGAGAGAGAGAGAGAGAGAGAGAGAGAGAGAATTTTTTCCCAGGCTAGGTGGGACTAAACTTGCCTAGACCCTAAAGTATTCACTTATAATCTGATAGAAAATATTTTGACGGAGCAAAGGTCACTTCGTGCTGCATTCTCTTCCTCCATTCGGGCCAAGACACATCAGTTGACTAACTACCAGGTATATATAGTCACACACACGCACTCAAGACGCGCGAGATAACGTAAAACAAGATTTTTCAGTACTGCCGAAAACGTTTTCGAAAAATGTTACCAAGGCGAAAGCAAGACCCACACAAATGACTTATATAAAGCAAGACCCACACAAATGACTTAAAGCAAGACCCACACAAATGACTTAAAGCAAGACCCACACAAATGACTTACGGCCAGGACGTGAGCAGCCTAGGCTACATTGGCACCGAAAATATTAAAAATGAGGCCGCTGGCAACCCCTGCCCGGGTTCATATATCACCTCATCAATAACACCCGAACGAGCATGAAAACCTCACGCCTCCTTGTTGCTGGGTTGGAGCTGGATAATGTGAGGCACAGTCAGACTGAAATACCGTACCGCTTGAGAAAAACGAGTGAATGACATTTCTCGGTTTACTAGACAACTTGATAAATCTACTGG
This sequence comes from Macrobrachium rosenbergii, assembly GCF_040412425.1. Lineage (NCBI taxonomy): Eukaryota > Metazoa > Arthropoda > Malacostraca > Decapoda > Palaemonidae > Macrobrachium > Macrobrachium rosenbergii. Next base: position 73,669,970 of record NC_089788.1, on the reverse strand, counting down.
GAGTTTCATAGAGCTGTTTAGTACATTCTTTAGTACTTTTTTTTTGAGAAGTCTGTTACATTCAAACTAATAATACTCTTTCTGGCAACAAAGACAATTCTGTTACATCAAACTAATAATACTCTTTCAGGCAACAAAGACAAGTCTGTTACATCAAAGTAATAACACTCTTCAAGCAACAAAGACAAGTCTGTTACATCAAACTAATACTTTCATGGTAAAATGACATGTGAATGGAAAGCAATCAAATCATTACAATATTCCTATCACCATTCAGAATATTAACTTGAATCATTCGCCTACATTCTTTCCATGAAATTACATACTGTTCAGAATTTGAGGAATTCTCATGACGCCTCATAACCTGCCAGTCTCTCATTCTCTTCTTAACCCTAAAAATTTAGGCCTTACACCACAGCTCCAGAGATCCGGCAGTCACTTTCGTCAGGACTACATCAAACAACAGATAAAGCTAATGGGAAAATTATCACACGAATCCAGAGTTACCATAAATTCCAGAGAGAGAGAGAGAGAGAGAGAGAGAGAGAGAGAGAGAGAGAGAGAGAGAGAGAGAGAAAGTAGCTTGATCCTGTGTCAACCTTGGGAAGAGTCGGAAGTGACAATATTCTATCATTATCAAATAATTTTTTTTGACAAAGAAAACAATTGACAGCACTTGACACAGATACAAAATTAACAAATTCCAGAGAGAGAGAGAGAGAGAGAGAGAGAGAGAGAGAGAGAGAGAGTGGCAATCAGGGTTATCAGTTGAGCGGCCGATATCCTAGTAACATATAAAACCCATTCCCTGGTCACGGGGCTTGAATTCCATGGGCCGCTTATCGCATATCTCTGATTCACCAATATTTATAGGCACCTACCCCAGTCTCTCTCTATATATATATATATATATATATATATATATATATATATATATATATATATATATATATATATACTGTATATATATACACACTGTGTATTTATGTAAATTTATATATATATATAACCACATTATTTTCAAAACATCAGACATTACGAGAACAAATTCTTTTCTCGTCGAGAGAGAGAGAGAGAGAGAGAGAGAGAGAGAGAGAGAGAGAGAGAGAGAGAGAGAGAGAGAGAGAGAGAGAGAGAGACGCCCCACAACACCTACAATTCACCAACCCTCTTCCTACAAGCCCCCACTTCCCCCCCAACCCAAAGCCCCAGTGACAAAAGCCCTCGCAGAGGTAACCATAAATATAGCATTAGAAGAACACACGGGTCACCGAGGTCAGCGCACAACCCAGCCTCCCCTACACCAATACCCCGAGGGCAACGTTTAGGGCGAGAAGGGAGCGGGACCCTGGGTTTTAATGGAGGGGAAGAAGGTATGATGTTCAATTCAAGTCTGTATTTCCAGGTAGGATGTTCAATTCAAGTCTGTACTTCCAAGTAAGTTGTTCAATTCAAGTCTGTATTTCCAGGTAGGATGTTCAATTCAAGTGTGTATTTCCAGGTAGGATGTTCAATTCAAGTCTGTATTTCCAGGTAGGATGTTCAATTCAAGTCTGTATTTCCAGGTAATGTGTTCAATTCAAGTCTGTATTTCCAGGTAAGATGTTCAATTCAAGTCTGTATTTCCAGGTAAGATGTTCAATTCAAGTCTGTATTTCCAGGTAAGATGTTCAATTCAAGTCAAGTCTGTATTTCCAGGTAAGATGATCAAATCAAGTCTATATTTCCAGGTAAGATGTTCAATTCAAGTCTATTTCCAGGTAAGATGTTCAATTCAAGTCTGCATTTCCAGGTAAGATGTTCAAATCTGCATTTCCAGGTAGGATGTTTAATTCAAGTCTGTATTTCCACAGGTTTGGGGAAAATAAAAACTTCTTTGGGACTGTTTATAAACTGACGAAAATATAGCAATATAAGGCTTGCAAATTATGAAGTGTAATATAAATACAAATGTACGAAATAAAAATTGTTTAATAACAATACAATCCAGTCTCAAGTACTGAAAAACATACGGTGTGGCATACGGCAAAACTGTTAAACGATTAATCAAAATTATATTAGCTTTCAGTTACAACCTATAAGAAAATATTCGCCACCACAATGCGAATAAATTAAAAAGTTTTACATTCAATTTCAAAATATACACAAAAATTCAAACTAAATGTCAAAAAACACCTGCAAACTTCTAAGTAAGAACATACATCCGGGTCAAATTTTCCCGCCAAAAAGACCGTATATTCCTATTCTTATCCTGATATTCCCACACAAGGAGGCCCGTCAGAGAGCCTAACAACACCTCGCCCCCATGTGATCCATCACGGCTCAGGGGGATGTTACGCTCCGCCAGGGGCCCCGTGGGGACACTGAACCCCGGTAAGAGTTCCCGCCAAAGGCTGGTGAAACCTCGCTACAGCGAATCCCACTGTTTATCTGCAACTTTAAAGGATATAACCTGTTTTCAAAACACCTTCGCATACGGAATGCACCGGTATGGTTCGGATATTGCCGACCTAGATACAAATAACAACGACACAAACATTCTGAGCCCTTTCAATGTATATTTCAGCGAAAATATCACAAATGAATAATGTGAATTTTTTTAAGGTATAATTGTAGACCTAAACACCTGATCTCACCTCCCTCTCTCTCTCTCTCTTCTCTCCATTTAGGGGATGTTTCATGTCACCAAAAGGTTCACAAGTGTCGTACCTAAAACTTTAGTTTCCACGGGGTGGCAAAATTTAGGCTGTACTTCTTACTATAGTCAAGGGAGCAGCCAACTCTCCTTTATGGAAGCAAAGTGTGGACGTTCCAGGCAAATTTCTCCCTTGGCATCCACCTCAATATTGATCTCTGGAGCTCCCACGAACACAAAAATCTGACAAAAATAATTACAGGAAACCGGGCACACTGCATCGTGAGAACAACCACCTAACTATTAAGTATTGCAACACATTGGGATATTTTAACTTCCATAACGATAATGATATGCTGCATAAATTTTTACATATATTTTTAAAATGACTTGCTTGGGAGTGTCTTAAGGATGATTTCACCTCAATGGAAAGAGGAACACCTCGTCGAGGCCACCCTGTTTGGATGGTGTAAATGTTGATGGAGGAATGAGCAATCAGGTCTAGTTTTTTCTCCCTTTCCATCCTAGCCGCAACCCACATTAGTCGGCTAACAACAACGTACTTGATTCCTCGTCTAGTTCGAGATTCGAGTTCGTCGAGCTACCACTAAGCTATGAGAGAGAGAGAGAGAGAGAGAGAGAGAGAGAGAGAGAGAGAGAGAGAGAGAGAGAGAGAGAGTCTTTTCAACTGCAAGAAAAAATGACGGAGACGTCGAGAGGATATGGGTGGGGAGGTGTTGGGGGGGAGGGGGATAATGACGGGATGCTACAAACCCCCAAAAGATCAAAAAGGTTGATAAGCTGTCGCAAGGAGGCAAGTGGAATGGCCGAGATGAAATCAAATATAAGAGGGGAAGAGTTTTAAATGACTGCAAGGTCCATCATCCTTAAATACGATTTTTACAACGCAGCTTTTATTCTTCATTGATGTCTTGTCAAGCCTCTATCATACCAGACAAGTTCCATACATACTACTGTACAAACATACATAGAATAACCTTCGACAGTAATTTCATGCATTACCCACAAACACACCCTAGAGGAAAAACAAACATATTTTGCAATATATAAGTAGCACAGAGATTAATTCAACTAACAATGTATACATCACAAAAAAATTAGCAAAACTAGGTCACCCTTTAACAGTCATAAAAACAAACATAACTACGTAGTCAGTTAAATCATTCTAAAACTGCTTATAAAGGAACATCTTCCTTTTGCTGAAAAACACACGAGACTTACCAATAATTCTTGTCTGAAGTCATTCTTCGCCCACAAACGCAAGACAGAGACAGAGACCAAACCTTCACACAAAGAAGCCAAGTGTAACAATACTCTAAAAGTCCGCAGCGACCAGCAGAAAACAACAAAATTTAACACATTCCAAGTGCCATTCAGTATGAAATGATATCACAAGAAAGGTCTACCACATCAAAACGTCAAGACTAATTCGTCAATGCCTTGGTAGGTCACACCTCCAATGCTTGAAATGTCATGGAAGTTATAAAATTTCAATCTGATAACGCATTTAACACCAAACCTTGTTAAAACTGTAACTGGAAGCTCAATATCGGTCCTCTACATTTACATCATGCCAATAATTTGCTTACATTTTTGTCTATTTATTTTAATTTTTTTCTAATAACTGGTATCTTCTTTCCGTATTTCCAGTTACCTTCTGTTACCTCTTTCAAATGAACACCAAATTCTTTGGAAGCTTGAATCTCAAATCAATGGTCCCTGTGGGCTTGTTCCATATGTGTAGGGTTGATCTGAATAAATGATATTATTTTAAGGCTCACCTTCTGAATAAATAATTCTAGGATTCATCTTCTGAGTAAATGATAATCTTAGGTATGGTCAAACAAAATAAACATATATGCTTTAAAATATTCTGTGTAAAAACAACTCCAAAACCTTCACTGAAACAGAATTATGAAAATGTATGCTGTGTATAAAAAAATAAACAAGAAAATATTCCTTCACTGATAAAATATGATAAAACTGAAACAAAACCTTCCATACTGCCTAAACAGAATTATGATTCATCAATGTTATCGCGTAATACATGTTAACAAATTTTAACAAGCTGCTTCCAAAGACGCATAAAGCTTCTACGATGAAAGCGTCAAAAGTGCGGAGAAGTGTGAAACGATGTCGAGACAGGATCAGGGAAATTCGAGACAAAATCGCAAATGACCGATGGGCGCTTATCTCCGAGTTTGGGTTATCACGTTTGAGAGAAAGATATCAGGTTAAATCTGGTAGTTTATTGTCAAAGACAAATCTGAAACGGCATTTAGCATAAACTTGAAAAAAAAAAAAAAAAATCATTTTGAAGATTAGCTGGCTCTAGCTGTTATTTGTTAATAGTTTCCTTCAATAACTTATCCCATAGCACGCATGTTTTTAAAATGCACATGATTTCTCCTGGTCTAAGTTTTCACATTTCAGTGGCTTGGGTTACTTACTGAGTGCCTGAATAGCCTATATACAGTGGATACGCTACTCAAAAATACATAAAACAAATGGCTATACACAGCAGCAATCCCGAATTCAACGTGGCTAGAGGAACTTACTGAATGCCCGGATACATATTGGTGGATATGCTGCTGAAAAAATACATCAAAACAAAGGGCCAGACACAGCAACGCCAATCCCAGATTCACGGAAGGGAATCTCACCGGGCCATCACCTAAACGAACAGAACGAAAAAGGGCAAATTCAAACGTGACACGGATGAAAAAGCAACCATTCCCTAACCTCGAGGTTACCTAGGGGCCACCAACAGACGCTGAATAACGTTGGAATAACGCCTCAAGACCTAAGATTGAGGAGAGCTTCCTACCAAGTAATGACGCTGGCAATAATGTATGAGAATGAGGGGTTACACTACTTTCCATTCTCTCTCTCTCTCTCTCTTTCTCTATCAGAAACAAGTGATCTCAAAAATATTTCTTGTAATTCATGAGATTGAAACTCACGTGAATCTATAAATGAGCTCGAACGAAACTAAACCGGATGTGACATCATTCTTATTCACGATGCAATTTCCATATTCTCTGCTCTAGGGCCGGTAGGGTGAGAGAGGGCGGGGTTAACTACTGAAACATGAGAGAAACAAAGAAACCGGAAATAAAAAACAGGCGAATGCATAAAAGGAAAGACAATTCTAAAGAGGGCACAGGTTTTCTTGTCACTCTTACGCAAAGAGAATACTATTAGAGCGAACATGAAAACAAAGACTTAGAATTCAGACTAGCACAGTATAAACAAAAGGTTTATTATTATTATTCAAATGAACCCTGCTCATGTGAAACAAGCCCACCAAAGGGGCCACTGATTCGAAATTCAAACTTCCAATGAATACGGCATTCATTTGAAATAAACAGAAGGTAATAGGAAACACGGAAAGAGATCACAGTTATAAGAAAAAACATTAACAAATTAATAAATAAAGCTGTAAGTAAATTATTAAAATGCAGGGAGAACTGTATTATGAAAATGCAAGAACTGTATAATAATAATAATAATAATAATAATAATAATTTAATATAACTCATAATATAATAATAATGGAATATTCTTTATTTCACTCAGGGCCATACACACAATACAAACAGTCTAGATACATAAGGTAACACGATAAAAAATAATTATCGACAATATCCACACAAATCAAAACAAACAGGTGAGATAATCGAGACGAACCGATTCCTTTTACAGCAATCGCCCAGAGGAACCCAGCAAGCAAGGTATCTTGCCAATAACAACGTATCCTGGGGTGATCATTCGCGCGTGCCCGAAGACGCCTCCGGGCGACGGATGCGAAGAAAATCTTCGAGACAGAAACTTGTGGTAAACGACGAGATAAAAAGGGGCATTCGGAAACGGCATCCCCCATCCCCTTTCAACTATAAATACTCCCTGACCCTTCCGAGACAGGAAGCACTAAATCATAGGTGACCGGAGAAGAAATTTTAGCACTTTTTTTTTTTTTTGTTACCAACTGCACAGCTTCAGCTAGAATCTTAATAAGACTTAGAAGTACGATAAGCAATTTATTGTTAACTTACATCTAGAATCACCATAAGAAATTTATTATAAACAAGTTTTTGTATAGATTGAATATATTATGAATAAACGGGAAGATAAATGCTTTGACTTTCATCTTGAAAATACTTCTAGCTCCACTGTAAAATAAACTGTAAACTTTGAAAACTATCTGGGTTAAAGTCCTTGTTGTTCCAAGCTAACCCCTTAAGGTATCTCATCAATACATTAATTTTACTTGAATCAGTTCCACGGCAATCCAATACCTATAATAAAATAGTATAACTACCATAACATAAAAAAAAAAATCAGTAAGCAAAACCTGCCCAGAGGGATGCATATCATTTGTAACATCTGTTCACCAACTGAACATACAAATTTGTTTTGAATACCAACCAGGCAAGGCAAGAGGTCATTTAAAGATTTTAGTCGATTATACTTTTAAAAATGTCAAACTCAGCTACAAAAACCAATAATCCTGTTAGATCTATCGTTTGATGTTCCTGCTAGTGAATTAAAACAATGGCATAGAAGTGACAGAATGTACCATAAGCAGCCGTCACCTAAAGTATACATCATGGATAAGGCTAAATCCCAATGATGGAGAATATATACACTTGGTTCAACGAAGTGTAAAATAAGCAATACCATACTGCAGTCTTCAATATAAACCTACTACACCTTACAAGAAAACAAAAGCATACACTTTCTTCACAAAAGCTCCATACCCTAGGTCATTCCAAGCACAAATATCCCTAATTCTTGTCATGAATCCCCAATAATAAATTCCCAAAGTGCCCTCTAACTTTATAAGTACAAACATTTCTACTGAAATGTCCCTGATCCTGCTAGGTTTTAGTTATGAGGCAGAATATAACTAATAAACCAGTTATTAAAACAGAAAATTCTGTTTTAATAACCTAAATTTAACTTTAGTGAGAATTGTTAGCAGTACTGTACACAAAGCTTTGTGAATTAAGTTCCTGCTATGTAAGAATGGCCCCTAAAACCTTATGAGGTACACTTAAGCAAAAATCAGAAGCCAAAGAGAATTTTGAATACCCATTACAGGTACTCCCACATCACCAAACATCAAATCAACTAATACAGGAATTAATAAAAATTGTAGGTACTGTAACAATGGATAGAAAAATCTATGGCTACTGCACAAACCATTTTGTTGCATAAATGTCATTCATCATATATTAAGATCCTAAAAATATGACCAGTCAAATAAGTAAAATTGCAAAATAAAGTAACATAAAATGGCCAACAAAATTAAAGAAAAACAGAATCCAGAAAATTATGAACATTGGTGGCTGACTGTACAGTAATGGTGAAGATGGTAGAAAACGAGACAAACGGGGGTGACACTAAAGAATATTATAAGTCCAAAACTAAAACCTTTTCTTTCACAAATACAGGTACAATTATAAAAACATTTACAGCCAATATGTACTTAAAATGGTAAAGATTATTATTAGCTACAGCAAAAGGAACTGCATCAAAATGATGAAACAAAAAGCCAATGTCTAACAGTATTTCATCATGTTTAAATTGTGGCTTAATATAATGGTGTAATCTGTGACTGGATAAACAATGTTTAAATTGTGGCTTAACATAATGGTGTAATCCATAACTGGATAGACAATGTCTGAATTGTGGCTTAATATAATGGTGTAATCATCACTGGTTAGACAATGTTTAAATTGTGGCTAAATATATTGTTTTAATCTGTCACTGGATAGAAAAGTTACCAGTCTACAATGTTTAATACAGTACAAAAACTTTTTCAGAAAGTAGCAATTAGATTCAAAACTGAACTTTGCCTAAATAAGGCACTCTTGCAAAAGACAGAACTAGGCTATAGGTTACAAACTTTACCAACAAGTTGATTCTAGACAAAACATTATGATAGGTAATGACTTTTAAAGAGATATGGAAATGGCAAAAGTTACATTACTAAAAAATTCTGTGCTGCACAAGGCCAGTTTGCTCTCATGCCAAAGATGGTGTATAAATATAAAACAATACAGAATATCCTTTAAAATTTCTATAGCTTCAGCCTACATCCTAGCCTAACCTGACAAAAATATCAACTGACTACAGTAGCTACATACTGCATAGCTAGTCTTGAAATCCAAAGCTTAAACAAGACACTTTGCCAGGTCCAACCTGGAAGAGCCTAACCTAGGTTAACCCAAATCTAATTCCTGCCTAGCCTAGCAGAGGTTAGGTTAACCCACTGCAGCTATGTATCTGAAAACTAAATAACCTAACCCAATCTTTAAGCATTAACATCACAGCCATCACTGCACAACAAAAATGCCTAAGAGCTCTTGTAGATAAAGTAAACTAACTATCTAGCCTAAAGGCTACTTTGAAACAACATAGCCTGCCAAAATAAACCCAGACTGACCTATCATACTTCCTTAAAATATCTACAAAACCAAAACTAGCCTACCACATAAGCAATGGCAATGTGTCTAACTTAGGGAGAGGCCTGATTTAATAAACCCTCAACCAACGTAAAAAAAAAAAAAATTCTAAGTCCCCTGTCACTGCCTAATTCTGCTAAATTACTTGGACGAAAAATAAAAAGGTTTAGTCGAAGCTACCATCTAAGTTCAGAAGCGAGCAGCCTAACCTGCCGCGGGCTGAGCCTACCGGTAACTTCAAAGTAATCAAGAATGGGTTACGGTAAAGGTCAGCTTACACCTACGTTCAGAATTTCACCGAAAATTGGCCCCATACCATAAGTTATGTTGGGTAACGCTCTGAATTACTGCCTGTCCTTGCTAAATAATCATTTTTGATAATCATTGCCACAAACAAAATTAAAATACGAGTCCAAATAAACGACCATAGGTTCCCGAGACCCGTGAACATCGAACACCACAAAACCTTGGCCTCGCAAAATTACATATTAGCAGGAAGAGCATTGTCAACCTTCCAAATAACCTTGAGATATGTTCAAATTTAAGAATAATTGATTTCCAAGGCATTCCTGGGTGAATAAGAACAAAATAAACCGGATGAAATAACCTGAGATATTTCCCGACTCCCAAGGTATCACATCCCATGCGGACTCGACCCAAGAATATTTCGCAATATATACCTGTAATTTCCTTCAAACTCTTCCTGCTGCGTTTAAATTCACGTGACAAGACAAGGGAGAGTCGTCAATTCCGTACGGCATTATAGGTCTAAGGCGTCTCCTTTCAGAGTAGGTAAACGAAAATAGGGAAAAAAAAAGTGAGGCGAAGCAAGCCCATCCCTTCCTCTCCCAGCTGATACGCCTCGACAGACGTCAACATTCGCCTCCGCCTTCGGATACTTACCCGTGTACGCTGCTTTGCGACATTATTCCCGTCACGGAGGCCCCGCTTGCATATTAGGCGCAATTTATAGTCCACTTATCACTTTTCAGAGCAAAAATCCGTCATACAGTCACAAAGTCTCACGAAGAGCTCCGCACACTACCACTACCTCAGATTATCAACATGGCCGGCCGACCCGCTCGTATTTTGGCGCCCAAAAGCCACAGTGCTGCAGGCGCGTCGCTGATTGGCTGGGATCTCCGCCGCGTCGCACGTGATTGGTTCAGATTCTCCTGGGCCTCGCGGTGATTGGCTGACGTTCCTGCGCAGCAGCACCAAAATACCTACTGCGCAGGAAAAACATAAGTGAATAATATTGCACTTTATATATCATTTAAGCATATTTATCACTTATAAATTATACAGAAAGTATCATAAATAATTTTAAAACATTTAAATTTCCATTAACTTACAAAGTCATACGCTAATTACTTATTTTGACGTGAGTTCGTCCGCGTTACTGGAACTTCTTGCCAATAAAGATTTCTAAAAGCCTGTAAATAAGAGGTGGCATCAGGCGCGCGCAATTTAAAACCTGCGCTTTGTGCGAGAAATTGCCGGACTAATCTTTCTTCAAGCACAGTTCAATGAAAACCTGATATTTTTGAAACTGAATACACGGTATGATGAAAAAATTAATATTTTAAAATGCAGATCAATTAATAATTCTGAATTTTGTACTTTACTCTGCTAAAGCATTTGTTAAATCTGATAAATAAGTAATTACAACTGACGTCACCATTCCTTGTTCACTTTAAAACTTGTTAAAAAATCGTATAAGTATTTACACGCATTTCACACACACACACACACACACACACACACACACACACACACACGCACACACACACACACACACACACACACACAGATATATATATATATATATATATATATATATATATATATATATATATATATATATATATATATATATATATATATATATATATATATATATATATATATATTAACTTTATCACATACACAACTTTCTGTGCATTAGTAGAATTACTAAAAGGACCTCATTCAAACTAGATGGTATCTAAAACTTCAAAAAAGTTACAAGCTTAAAACAGTCCACATTATCAAGTATCCGTACAATGAGCAAACGCATTCAAGAGAGGGTGGAGGTCACACAGGAAGAGCTAGGAGATTATAGGATTAAAAGTACCCAGCACACAGATATAATTACAGCCGGACTATGCGTTTGCTCATTGTACGGATACATAATGTGGACTGTTTGTCCAAGAAAGCAACTTTTGAATAAAACTCCATTAGATACCATCCAGTTTGAATGAGGTCCTTTTAGTAATATATATATATATATATATATATATATATATATATATATATATATATATATATATATATATATATATATTAGGGTTCCCCTTATTAGGTGGCCCTAGGGAGAGAAAAAGACGATAATTTAAAACATTCACTACATAAATTCTGTACTGAGAATGGACAGCCAGCTGTGTAAAGAACTTCTCAATATTAGTCTACCACTACACATAAGTCATTCGGAGGGTCAGCACAGTACTTTTGCGGAAAACTAAATTCAAAGATATTATATGGGAATATATGAGAGAACGGAATTCAGAAAAAAAGTAATTTGAGTGAATGTATCTATCTTGGAAGTAAAAACGAAAAGGTCTGAAAGACTTTTTTTTCGGAAATTCATAATATCACTATCTGTTAAAAAGAAATTAGCAAGACAAGTGAGAAGGCTTACTGCTCAATCAAAAATAAGCTCGAGTTTATCTACTGTTAAACAGAAATCAGTCTAAATTCACCGATTCTCCTATATCTGTGGCTAATTCCTGGCCAACAGAAGGAGTATGTTAAGTTCTCAATGCTCGTTTATCTTTTAGCCAGTGTTTCATGACAAGAAACACAACAGAAAAAATGCAGCCTGTGGGCAAAATATATCTAATCAACAAAATATATCGAATGATCATAATTTACCAAATATAAAAAGTGTGCCCAAAGAACTATGTGTAAATGGGTAAAACTTTCCCAATTGACAAAATCTACTCAATGGAGAAGTACCCAACGCATTCAGTGATCAAAATTTAGCCTTCCCTGTTTACCCATTATACAAAATGTAACCCATGAACAACAATTACTCAGTGGACAAAATGTACCCCTATGCACATTAAGTACATTTTGTCTACTAAGTATATTTATTTTTTTTTACCACTGCTTACTTTGGGTATGTTTTCTTCGTTTGATATACTTCGTTCACTTCATACATCTTGTCCCCTGTTTCCCGACAGGGACCATTGGAAGTAAAAAGTGGAGACCTAGAACTTAACATACAGATTTATCTCTTTTAGACAAGAGTGATTCGTGGTGACAGGTTTCCGTTTCCTAATATTGGCAGTTACGACTTGGACCATCGACGGATGGTCTCTTGTTTGTCACTTTTTCATAAGTTGTATTCTAATAGAGATCTTTCGTGTTCATAATTGATCCCTGAGCCCCCTTTTCCTGCCAAGAGCAGCCAGATTCGCCGAACAGCAGCACCAACAAGCAGTAAACATGCCTCGCTGTCGAAGTTCTCAGTTCCAGAGGTCCTTTATTCCTCTCACCGTTGGACTGTGCTGAACAGCCTTCCAGATGATGTCGTGCGGCTGGAACTTCAGAAGTTCAAGTGAAGATGCAATGCATTGCTACCCTAATGCAATTCAACTTGCATTTTAATATTTTACTTATATGTTAATCTCTTTATTAATTTGTTAATTTATCTGATCTCCTCTTTCTGTATTTCCCATTACCTTCTGTTACCTCTTTCGAGTGAACACTTTCTTTGGAAGCTCGAATTTCAATTCAATGGCCCCTGTGGTGGGCTTGTTCCAAATGAATAGGGGTCATCTTCTGAATACTACTACTACTACTACTACTACTACTACTACTACTACTACTACTAACTACTACTACTACTAATAATAATAATAATAATAATAATAATAATAATAATAATAATAAGCTGTCGCTCCCAGTGACAAATATCATATCTCCTTCGACCAAGGTTTCGAAAGCGCAGCTGTTGCATAGAGATTACATCACCTGTCGTGTGACTCACTCAGTCATCACTCGCTCGCCCCCAAAGTCACCCAAAATAAGGATGGTGTGGAAACGAAGTTCACGTCCCGACAACCTTGAAGTCTCGAGCTGAGGTTTGCAGAGAAACCGATTGTTTGATTGGGTTGTTTATCTGTTTATTTATATGTGTCGTCAGTTAAATGAAATCAGTTTCATTCAATGTTATTTGTTATTAATTACATCTAATTTCCTGTCAACTATATTTTAAATATACATCACGATATATTGTTTTAATGTATTAATATTCATTTCTTACCTATATTCCATCTTAGTTGGTTGGAGGATGAATCCAGGGGTCCACACAAGGCATTTCAAACCTTTAGACACCTAATACACTTACGGAATACCCTAAGGCAAGTGCTCTTGCTGGCATAAGGCCAGATTATTTTGCACTGGACAAACTAACCGTCTTATTTTCCCTCGATCACATACCAAATTCTAGTCTGTGGAATCTTGAAAACGGGACTGGTTCCATAAGCATAGAATGGCATTATAAATGATGAGAGTAAATGATAATGTAAGAATAAAATAAACAATTGATATGCAGCTTTCGTCGGTGAAATTACCATCTGTTTGTCGGTGAAATTAACAGCTATTTGTCAGTAAAATTAACAGTAGTTTGTTGATGAATCAGCTATTCATCTGTGAAGTTAACAGCTGTTTGTCTGTGAAATTAACAGCTATTTGAGGGTGAAATTAGCAGTAGTTTGTCGGTGAAATTATCAGCTATTTGTCTGTGAAGTTAACAGCTGTTTGTGAAATTAACAGTAGTTTGTTGGTGAAATTAACAGCTGATAGTGGGCGACACTGATAGCAGTTTGTCGGTGAAATTAACAGCTGTTTGTCGGTGGAATTAACAGCTTCTGGTGGATGAAATTAACAGCTATTTGTCGGTGACATTAATAGCTGTTTGTGAAATTAACAGTAGTTTGTTGGTGAAATTAACAGCTGTTAGTGGATGAAATTAACAGCTGTTTGTTGGTGAAATTAATAGCTACCTCTAGGTGAAATTAATGGCTGTTTGTGGGTGAAATTAATAGCTACCTGTGGGTGAAATTAATGGCTGTTTGTGGGTGGGATCAACAGCTATTTGTCGGTGAAATTAACAGCTGTTAGAGGGTGACACTGATAGCACTTTGTCCGTGAAATTAACAACTATTTGTTGATGAAAGTAATAGAAAATTGTGAGTGAAATTAGCAACTGTTTGTCGGTGAAATTAACAGCTATTTGTGGGTGAAATTAATAGCAGTTTGTCGATGAAACTGTCAACTGTTGGTCGGTGAAATTGACAGCTGTTTGTGGGTGAAATTAACAAATATTTTTCGGTGTAATTAATAGTAGTTTGTCGGTGAAACTGTCAACTGTTTGTCGGTGAAAATGACAGCTGTTTGTGGGTGAAACTAACAGCTGTCTAATTTTCAAGTCGTTTTTCTCAAGAAAACGAAAGTTAAATCTAAATCTGCCTAAAAATCAAATTCTTATGCTGAAACGAGATGGTTGCACTAACCGAGCAATTGATTAATGTAGTAACTACCAACGAACAGTTCGTCAGTAAACAAATAACAAGTAGTTAGCAAATCAATATCAAGTAGAACAAGACCCACAGACACGAATATTCATCCTCGTGACCTTGATCGGGACAGCGTCGAAAAAACACAAGGAACCTTTTGCAAGACTTCTCGAGAAGGCGAAGCACGGCCGGCGGTGCTTGCAAGGATTGGGTAACCAGCATTAAGTCAATCCGATTCAAGTGCAATAGAGAGAGAGAGAGAGAGAGAGAGAGAGAGAGAGAGAGAGAGAGAGAGAGAGAGAGAGAGAGAGAATCCAAAGGATATTCAAAGTAGACGTTCATCAGCATAAACGTCGACTCAAGGGGACTCTATGAAATCCTGCGATTCATGTTTCCCCTGTGCCTTCACTTTCACTAATCTCCACTCGCCTCCAACCTCCCGTCTCTTATTATTATTATTATTATTATTATTATTATTATTATTATTATTATTATTATTATTATTATTATTATTATTATAAAAATTATAAAAATTCGATCAGCCTGAGGCGAAAACTGACCAATGATAATTCGACCCACCAAGACGTCAGTCCAGCCTTCCTGCCATCATTATTATTATTATTATTATTATTATTATTATTATTATTATTATTATTATTATTATTATTATTATTATTCAGAAGATGAACCATATTCATATGGAACAAGCCCACCAAAGGGGCCATTGACTTGAAATTCAAGCTGCCCAAGAATATTATGGCGTTCACTTGAAAGAAGTAACAGAAGGTAATATGAAATACAGAATTATTATTATTATTATTACTCAGAAGATGAACCCTATTCATATGGAAAAAGCCCACCAAAGGGGCCACTGACTTAAAATTCAAGGTTCCTAAGAATATTAGGGTGTTCGCTCAAAAGACATTCTCATTCACGAAGGCTTGGGATTCCCAGCTCCTCTGGGTCCTTCCTACTGGGCTATCCTTCAGTGTAAAACAGAAACTGCAATAAATTAATTCTGATTTACATATTTTAAAATGCACAGAATGTCTGTAATTAATAGCAGACATTACGATGGATAAGTTCTAAGCAGAATGTTGGAATAACCGAAAAATACACATTAGCATTTAAACAAGATTTGATTTTCAGTGACATATTTAACCAGTCAGAGTAATGACAATACTCATTACAAAAAAAGAGGTCTACTATACCAACATTCACCTGATATATATATATATATATATATATATATATATATATATATATATATATATATATATATATATATATATATATATACATACATACATACATACATACATACATATACAAGCATTAAGCTACAAACGTCCTCTAATATCTAATTCGCTCTACCTCGGAAATAATACATTCTCATATATGTTACCCGAAGGGGAATTTTTTAGTTGATAATAAGTTCGTCGTCTCGTGGGCTCGAACCACGAAAGACAAGAACTCAGGACTATAGTGACGCGCACTAAACCACACGGCCATCAAGGGTAACGTATATGAAAATATATTATTTCCGAGGTAGAGCGAATTAGATATTAAAGGACATTTGTAGCTTAATGCTTGTGTATGAATCATGGTGGTGCAATAAATTTAATTTATATATATATATATATATATATATATATATATATATATATATATATATATATATATATATATATATATATATATATATATATATATAGGTGGGAGTAGGCGGCTGCTGTCAACCGAGGGACAAAGGACAAGGACAGAGGAAGATGTCCACAGTAACGGCATTTCTTTATTACTAAGGTTTCAAGACGTCTGTCTTATTATCAAAGCTGAATAATAAATCAAAATACAATTAAAAAAACAGACTCATACTTAAAATTATAACCAAAATATAAAACAAAGTTATATAAGAAAAAATAATAAAACAAAACAATGCAGAAAACGTTACCAGTTGAAGGACGAAGTATAAAATCAGAGTGGCATAAAGAATTACAAGTAAAGAGTTGTTGAAGCAGTTTGGTACTCGTAATTTAATAAAAAGTGACTCAAAGATAGAAAGAGAAGAACTGGGAACCATGGAAAGTATTTTAAAATCTTTATAATCAATTTCAGTCTTCCATCTTCGGGCGTGTTCTCGAATATTGGAGAACTCCAGATGAGATTATCTGACTCCAGTTCTATAACTGAACCCCTCATTCGAACTTCCAGTAGGAGGCGTGGGGCACCCACGTATCTCCCCTGACTGCATCGGGGGCAAGAAAATAAATAAACGATGCTTGAAGACACAAGAGAGCTAACTTTGTTTTTGTACTGGAATAATGATTTAATACTAAGAGGATTAACTGGAATCAGTTTACAGTTCATGGCAGTCGCATGCTGTTCAATTAGGTTGTTCAAAGGTGCTGTAAAAAGAATTATCATGAATCATAGGGAGACTGGTAAAAAATTCAGCTTGGGAACTGTAGTTATCTGTAATTTGGGTATATATTTATTATTCAGAAATTCACTTAAACGTATAAAGAAGTCTGGAAGGGTGACAGTTGTCTATAAAGTATTTGTGTGTATGTATATATATAATGTATATAAATATATAATATACTGTATATATATGTATATATACAGTATATATATATGTGTGTATATATATATATATATATGTATATATATATATATATATATATATATATATATATATATATATATATATATATACATGGGGGTAGCAGTTACATTTATAACGACTATTCATTACATAGACAGTGACGCAATACACACAAGTCACGAATCCTTAGGCGAGGCACCTCAGAAATGAAAAGAAATCCTACCAACGTAATTGACAGCCATTGCTCAAGTCGCCCCCACTTACATGTATGGCTTGAAAGTCAGGTAAAACCTGACTGAAGCTTCCTTAAAAGGAAGGGTGACAAACCCTCTAAGTTTAAGATTTGTAGTTCTTTCAGTTTGAAGAATAATTTACTTGCATTTTTATCTGTTGATTTATTAATTTATTTTTCTTTCTTTTCGAATAAATTATCTTTTCTTTCTGTATTTCCTTTTGCCTGCTGTTACTTCTTTGTCTGAATAATAATAATTATAATAATAATAATAATAATAATAATAATAATAATAATAATAATAATAATAATATAATAATAATAAGCTAGGACTAAAGAAACAGGAAAAACTCTACGGGATTAACACACCATCTTCTAAGGCAAAAACGTTCCCTTTGAAATAGCAGTGATATAACACCTGTACAGATCTTCTGGTCCAGTTACACTGTAACTTTTTTTTTTTTTTTGTAGGGGGTTTCTTCTTTCCTCATGCTAATGGCTTTATCGTGCTTCGAATTTTTTCATTTCATCCCTGAATTTGCCGAAGTTATTCGAGGACGTTATTATTATTATTATTATTATTATTATTATTATTATTATTATTATTATTAAAATGATTATTATTATTATTAAAAAGATGAACCATATTCATGTTGAACAAGCTCACAGGGGTCATTAACTTGAAATTCAAGCTTCCAAAGAATATGGACGTTCAAGACGAAGCGAAATAAAGAATGAGATCAGTTATTAGAAAAACATAAATTAACAAATTAGTAAATAAATGAAAATGCAAGTAAAATAATATGAGCAATGACAGCATAACACAACACTGAGAGGGGAGCTATAATTGACAATGAAATTAATATTACCACAATTAAAAATTTTAACTGTTTTGTTGTTGAGAATTTCAGTAATTTTGTTAATTTTCTAATTATGACGCCGATTCGCGTGTCTCCCTTTTCCTTTCGTGCCATAGTTTTTTTTAAGACGGAAAATCTAGTGATTTTAGGATACAGATTACTTGACGCAATATGCTAGTTGTGTTTGATGGCTGCTGGTAAATCAAAACTAGACCTATATCTGGCAACACTGCTGGTTTGTACTGGCCTTATATGCATCACAAAGGTTGAGTTCCCGTTATTTATTATACTGTAACAATGCAAGAATATATATTATATGTATCAAAACGAATATGGAGTTGTATATTATCTGTCATCGAGCAGGGGTGGTGGTGGTTGCGATGCTAGGAAAATGAATTTTGGATTAAGTGGATCTTCAAAACGAACGAATAAGGGTGTTGATCCTAAAATTGTTATCTGTCATCGAACCTTCAAATTGGCTGGGCCCCGGCCCCAAAATGTCTAGGAAACGTTACGACCCCTCCACTCTGCTATCATATTTTGTAGCATGCGTCTGGCAACACTGAAACATAACATGTCATGCCAACTAAAAAAGAAAATATGCATCATCATAGAGCTGTCGACACTTTAAAATAAACAGAAAAAAATTTATTTAATAATAAAAAAATATTGGGGGTGGGGGGTGTCCGCGCCTGCAGATTTTTGGACAGCTTTTTCACTCACGTGCCTTGCCTTGATAGTGACCACATAACCGGTGTTCTCAAATCTTGGTCTGTACAATGACCTGTGTTCTATGGCCCATCCAAGGTCCAGGTTTGTGTTCATTTGTTTGAGAATACAAATTCAATATCACATATATGAATACAAGTCAGGCTGAGGACCGATAAACAGCGATCCCGACTAGAGATTAAGCTGAGAGGAAGACGTCACATTTCACCTCCTCTGGAGCTATTGAGGAAAAGCATTTAAGAAATATGATTCTATGATGATTCTATGATGTAACTCACGCCCAACCCTGCCACACACACACAGTTTGGCAGTAAAAAAAATCACAAGAAAATTAAATTGTCAATAATGACAAACTATCATTCTGGATAACATAACACACACGACTTTTATATCAATACAAAAATACTTAAATATAACCTTTAATCTTCTTCTTGGATAAAATGTGCCACGCATTTTGACAGAATCAGGACCTACAATTCAAAGTGCTGTATATCGGTACCCCTGGAACCTTTTACAGGCGAGAATAGTTATATCATATTCCTAAATTTTTAAAGAGCATTATGTAAAATACAAGCCATGTCTAGCTAATGTATGAATGCAAGACGAATTCCCACACCCGACCACAATGGCAATTAACCTATCATTACCCATTGGTGGTGGGTGACCATATTTATCAGTTTCAAATGACAACCAAGATTATGATAAGGACATACTGTTGGCAAAATATGATTGTTATTACCTAATAATCCTGTAAGTAAAAGGCAATTGTCAAACCTCGTTTTGCAAAGAAAATGGGATTTCTTGAGCAACAATGGTCAAACGTAGACCATTACAGCTTAATCGAGATCACGTTAAGGGCAAACTATTTGACAAATGTTTGAAACTATGTGATAATTGTATGCACGAGAGACAAGTCTCAAAACGAAAGTCTTACAGCAGAATATGAGATTTCATCTTCACAAATTTTCAAGCCTGGAACATATAACTTACAATTCAACTAAAAATCAAGCATGTGTTTTTAAATGTAATTGGAATTCAGTAATTGTCAAACAAGTCAATGAATAGATGAAATGCGTGGTATGTGGGCGGACAGTCAGGCAAGATGGAAAGAAATAAGGCAAATCATTAAAACTTTTTATCTAACGTTTCACTGAATAAGACTACTGACAGGATTAATTACATCAGGCAGAATGAGGTCTTAAAATATATTAGACACCCTTAAAATTGGAGTAATACATTTTCTTTATACGTATAAAGTCAAGTTTTCTTTGATTACCAAAACATAAACAATCGGACGCGTTCACTTGGCACAGCAAATTCCAGCCACCGGCGTTTTCTCTTAAAAAATTATATAAGTTTAAAGGTTACATGTTTACCTCGCGTGCTCGAACTGTATATTTAACATTTTTCATCCACTGTGAGTATTTAAAAATGTGTGATGTGTTGTGACAATTGTCATTTTATTGTTCCCGTCAACAAACGGACATTGATCGGCCTTAGGTCATATGTTCATTTTTACGTAGGGTGTCGTAATATTTCCAGTTATATAATTATATATCTTTTGGGTATGACTTCATACCATGAAATGAAGGCTATACCTTAAAGAAGGTTTTCTAATAGAATGATTTTACAGTCCAGATGTGTTTTCTTAGGTTGTGTCAATCATGCTTTAGCCTTTTTTAGGTCAGGCAATGCCAAAACAAACTAGCTTTAACCGTAAGCATTTAATAGAGAATGGAAGTATTGATTTTTTTATGTATATACGTTCCTTTGTCAGTAATATGGGCTAGGTACCTGCTTAGTTGACCACTTTGTCAAAAGTGCCGAGCCTGCTGTTCCTTCTAGACTAGTGTAACCTTTGCTTAGGTTACGGTAAATTGTGATTTCAGAATATTTTGTTTGTGTGCCAAAAGGTTGGATAAGTATTCTGGGTGGTTTTAAGAGTGATTTTATTTCCTCAGAATATAAATTGAAAAATAAAGAAAAAGTGAAGTTGCCCTTGAAATGGCTAGGCCTTAGCCTAACTTGCCTGTTTCTAGACTATAACAACATTGTGTCCTAGGCTAGCTGATTTGGCTGTCCAAAGGCCACTTAATAGAACTACAAAACAGCCATGCTTAGGACTCCGTAACCTTCCCGACCAGGCGACTATTTAACCCACCCTGACACTTTCTCTGACCTTACTTATCAAACTTCCAGGTAATTCTAAGTATTAGCTCCGCACATGTATTTACTTTGGAAACTGGTTTTTTCTACACTTTTAGGGTTCTGGTACTGGCGGTGTATTTGTATGTTGTCGGCCAAATGGAATGTCCCTTGGCCGTGTTTAGTACTGGCCCGGGGGCCCTGGTACCCATACGTTAACAGGTTATTGCACTTGTCCAACGGGATATGAACTGTTAGAAACAGACGTCCCCGTGCTCTGTCTCGTGAAGATCGCTTATGGAAACCCCTCGTTGGATGGACTTCAGGGGTTAATTACAGGTTAATTACATTCTTGCATCAAAAATTGAAGGTAAATCCATAATTAGCAACTAAAAAACTGTAGAAAAAGTCAAGTTAGAAGGAAATCACCGCCGCGGAGCTACTACTTAGATCTACCAACTTTCACCTTAACTGGAGGTCATAACGCATGGTTCATTAGTGTTAGAAGAATGGTCTTCCCAGTGTTCTATTATTTTATTATGTACAGTACCAGTACTGTACTTTATTTCAGTAAGTTGCCGGAAATACAAATTAATTTTTCAATAGAAAAGAATATTTAATGATATTTACAGTTTATTTAACATACGAAATGCATTACCTTTTCTCCATGTGACCTTAATGTCTAATAACTCAAAGAATTGTTATCCTTTGATAACCTAATGCTCTAGCCGGTCATGAATTTGACTGATTGGATCTGCTGTATTTTGAGACATTTTTTAATATTTTTTTATTTTTTATATTTTTTTTACAGCATTTTAAAAAATTTTATCTTCCTTTCCTGATTCCAGCTCCATCAATTTACAGTCTGTTATAAAACTGACACGATTAAACATTTGTTTTGTCTTGCTGCTTTACGTGATGTTAATATATGATAATTGTTGAACTAGAGAACTCCCATATGTAGTTTTTTTTTCATTGTACAGAACTTAGAATGATGTGTGTGGTAAATATTGCTACTAAGGTTTTGATTTTTTTTTGCAGATTGACTGGTTGTTTGGTGAAGAAGGTATAAAAGTAGTTTACAAGCTAGAAGACATCCTGATAGTTATAATACTTGAGGATATCAACACTGAATATGTAATTGAGGTGAGTGTGAATGGATTTTGCAAATTCTGTTGCATCACTGTCCAGCTTGTGTTTTCCTTAATCTATCGAGGTATGGGTGGTCTTTACCGAAGAGCTCATGTTTGTTATTTGTGTGTACTTTATTTTTTTATTTCACTATATGGTACATTATTATTATTATTATTATTATTCAGAAGATAAGCCCTGTTCATATGGCCCACAGGGGCCATTGACTTGAAATTCAGGCTTCCAAAAACTATGGTGTTCATTAGGAAGAAGTAAGGGTAACAGTAACAGTACTTTACTTCTTTAGGCTGCATTTATTTTATTTCCACATTATGGGCATTTCTTATTAATTTGCTGAGCTCCAAATGAAAGCTAAAAATTAAAATTACAGTGGCCTTAAGACATGGGATGACAAGAGTCAGTGATGATGGTCACTTGATCTGGGCCTGAATCTCTGAAAAGTGACTCATGTAACAGGTGACAACATTGACTTGTCTATGCTAACTGGTTTTTGAAATGACTGTCTAACACCAAACTGTAATACAGACTAGGGTTATTAGCCAAAAAATCTATCATTACTGATTCTGAAATCTTTTGGTTTCTTTGTTTGCCTTCAAACACTGTATTGAACTGATTTGTGCCATTAATTTTCTGGCGTGAGCATTCAAACAGAAGTCTGCCAGTTGGCAAAGGCTAAAATTGGGCCCATAAATTTTACAAAATATCTGTCTCTCTGGTTGGCACCAGCCATTACAAAACCATGAGTCAGATGGATGTGCATGATACTGAGAGATAATGCCATTTCGTATCATCTAAGCATTTTATTATACATCCATGAAGATATACTGTACTGTATTACTTCTTGCTGAATATTTGGAGACCTAGAACTTGGTATGAGATCCTGACATAAAATATAAAGCATCTCCTTGAATGTAGTTGTGCAAATCCTTTCTTGGCAAAGTTATTTGCCTCCTTATTTCTGTTTTATTTTTGTGTGTGCTGGTACTCGACAAACGTTAATCTGGATATACTGTACTGTATATACTTTGGAAGGCATGGAGCTACTGTAAAATCTTCAGTCAGGTGTTGGTTGCATTGAAAATGCATAGTGATTGCACAAGACCTTTAGCATCTGAAAAAATCACCGCTATTTTTTCAGGAAGAGTCAAAACTCTCAAGGGTTCTGCTGTAAGGTTTGAGTCTACTTTATGAGTGCACCTCTGCAATAAAGATAGTACAAAAAGCTTGAACTCAGTGTCAGCATTGGATTTGGAGCCGTGGTAAAAATAAATGGATAAGGCCAAGTTCACCAAGTCACGTGGAAGCTATTTTTCTTATTTTTTGGGTGTCGTTATTAAGTTATGTCTCTCTAGAAACAGGCTGATATTGGTATCAGGATCATTTATCAAAATAATAATGTGAATAGAGGTCTTTTCTCTTGTTTTTGTTGGTATGTTACATGAAGCATTCAGACTGCAACTTTATTGCATAAATGAATGCTGTTGGGATCCATGCCAAGAGCAGCATTTTTATATAGAAAGTGTTTCTTTGAGAACCAGTTTGTTTAATACTAAATGCAATATACTGTATTTACTTTGTTGAATGACAGGTTAGGATGCTTGAAGGAAACTAAGCAGGCCTAACCATGGAAAACTTACAATTGATTAAATTTTGATTTGATGTTGATGGAATATGGTACTAATTGGACAGGTGGGATTTGTTTGCATCATATGGTACAGATGCTAAGTTAATGGCCTAATAGGTACTTAGGAACTTGGGGTTGTTGGAGGATTGCATTTGTTGTGTATTGGTCATTCAGTCAGTTCTGTCATGACATCTGTTTGTGCTTGGAATGGCAGTGAAAGTATTTGTGACAGCTAGTGTCAGGTGCCACAGTCTTCTGGATTAATGATTCACATTACATTTAATGGCTATAACTCCCAACATAATCTGTTCATTATCAGTGTTACTAAATTTCCTGAACTTTGACAACACCATGCAGATGGCGAAGGTTAGTTGACTGGTACAGTAACAGGTAATCTGAGTTGATGCTATCACTTGCAATATTTCTCTATTGGCACATAAATTTATACCATGTGTTAATGTTTATACTTTCAAGGATAGTAATGGGAAAAGCATGAGGAAGTCAGGATAAAAATGAATGTATTTCAATGAAATTTTACCACTTTCCTTGGAAAGACGTATGTTTTAGACTGTAGCATCCCCAAAAGTGCCGTTTATTTTGAAGTTGCACCTACCATTATGTTTGTTACGTACAAGACGTATGTTCTACCATAATTTATAAAGTTTAAGAATGGTATGTTAGGTACCAAGCTTGCATATCTAAAGCAGAATATTTACTAACTGTTTCCAGGTGGACAACGAATGTTTTTCAAGGAGCCTTAAGCAAGATCACAAGGAACCCATGTGACACTCCTTCACTGCATGGTTGGAGGACAAATTACCCATTCTCTTTTGAAGTGTGCCTTCTTGAAGCTCGTAAGTTATATTTAAGGAAACTTAGAGTTTTTCTAGTTAGAACATGGGTGATATCTTGTGTCTAGATGATGTCCCTTTTCAGTGTCAAAGTTGCACTAGTCAGTTTCCAACGAAGGATTCCCTGAAAATGCATTGCTTTGTGACTGGTCATCGCGGGGCGGAAAATCCGCAGAACGACATATTTTGTGACTGTGGCGAGAACCCAGATGAGCCACACCAGTGTGATTCTTGCAAGCTAATAGGTATTAGCGTTGAAGGCGACAGGAGAGGAGAAGGACCGAACAACAAACTGTACACTCAGAGTCAGCTGTGGAAGTGCTCGGGTTGTGGGATGCTTTGGAAATGCATTGATTGTGGCATTCTCTTTAAGGGATCAAATAAATTCAGGCAGCACTTGCCCCGATGCAATGACATCGAGGATGTTCTAAGGCAGTTGAAGCAGGAGAGGGAGAGTGACGATGAAGCCGATGCTAGAGAAAGTAAATTCATAAAGGAAGAAAAACATGATCCTGATGTAAAGTTTCCAATAAAGCAGGAATTTGAAATCAAGAGAGAGGGAGATGGTATTGATATTAAACCTTCTGTAAAACAGGAGGTGAATGTTAATATTAAGCAGGAAGGAGATTTAGAGGACACTAAATTAGGCCTCAAACGGGATTCTGATGGTACTGTGAAGTCTGAAGATAGCAGTGTTAGTTACAATGGCATCAGAACTCGCAGCAGACGGGAAAGACGTGTCAATGAAGATTGATGGAAGCTTTGATGGAAAATAATAATGGCTTTGAACTGTGTATGTTGAAGTTTTGTATATTCTCTGGTAACTATTTGCAGCTGTGACAATTTTGTATTAGACGTGTGGCTGGTCTGTAGATTTGATTTGTGATGTGTGCATTTTACCAAGAAAAATTTTTTATGCCAGCAGTGGCTTTAAATCTTTGGCATGTCTTTGTAGTGGTGCTCTACTAATTTTGTGAGAGATCATGTACATTTTCCATTCAGAGTAGTATTTGAAAGTTGTGATGATGACAGATCAGAATCGAACTTTGAAATTTAAAAAAACTACAATTCTTTGAAATTTAAAAAACTACAAACTGAAGAACAAATATATTTAAGAAGTCCACATACAGTTCCAGATGGTCATGCTCCCTCCTCAGTGTGGAGATACTAAAACCAAACAACGTATGTGGATTTTTAAAATATATCTGTTCTCCAGTTTGTGGTTTTTTTTCAAATTTGAAAGTTGTCCTCAGTTCCATTGAGACAGAATTAGAGTTTCATGTTAGGTATTGTTTTCGTGACCTTAAAAATTACTAATGCAGTATTCTATTTGTTTTTGTAATGTTAAACATTTCCACATTTGCTCTATGCTCACTAATAATTTTTCCACTTGTGTTTCTTAAATCACTGTGTCCATGAATAACATCACCTCCAATTTGAAATTCCCCTTTTGTAAGAGATTCAGGTTCATGTTATTTTGAAAAGTGTGAAAAATTAAATTGAAAATCAAACCATGAATAAAAATAATGATGTTTCTCATATCTGAAAGTTGACAAGCTAAAGAAAAGGATAATGGTGACACCCATTTTCTTTATAATAAGTTAATTTTGATTAATGTAGGATTTTCAGTACTGATATGCAAGCTGTAGGTATTTACTACTCATTTTTGTGTATATTTTGATTATTGGTAAATATTTTGTTTAGTAATTTTGTTGAAGCTGCATTAGTACTGGTTAACTGGTAAATATTTTATTAGTCATCTAAAATGCTTTTTTAAACTTTATTTTCATAATTTTATATAACACACTTTAGAAAATAAATCTTACATCCTGAACCTTGCTTTTCTTTACAGAGATCCCCCTAAGTTGCTGTCAGCCATTTCAGTTTTTTAGAATGAGTAAATGGAAATGTGGAAATGGATCCATGCTATTATTGCGGCTCATAGCTTTGCATTGCTGTTCTTAGCAGTGGCTCTTAGCTGCAACAGACCCAGTGGAAGGAGGTCAAATAGTATATTGTTTAGAGCAGCTTTTTGTAGCTGATACAGATTCCAGATGGCTGCCAACATTGGCACGGGATAACAATATTCTAAAAATTTTTAAAAATGCCATCAATGTAGGAAACCTCACTAACAGGACCTATGTTTCTGAGAGCATTAGAATTCTCAGTTGAAAGTAGCTCACTGGCATTTTGTCTCACAGATGTTGTATGGCGTGAGGTAATAAGAGCATAATACTTATATTGCTGTCAAATTTGCTGTATCCTGCATGCGTTATTATCATCGTGAGATGTTCCACATGTTCAGGTGACATTGCTGTAAATGTGGATGGAGGTATATTGTGCAGAAAAGGTATTTAAAGGATCTTCAAACTCTCACCTATGACTCCCAGTGTAAGTGGAACAAGCAGATGTGAACATGTGCCTGTTTTTGGATGTTTGTTAAGCTGGCAATACTAAGTGTGAAAAAAGAAATATATGGTGATAAAACCTGTAACAGGGAGTGCTGCACACAGCAAACTGTTGCAAAGAAAGCAACACAGGAAAAACTTCTAGTTCTTGACTATATATACTGTAGTATGCTGCACAAGGCACACTGCAAGTGGTAGCTTTCTACAGGGATTACAATCAAAACATTGTTTTGAACCATTGGCTAAAAGGCGGAGCTTGTAAGGTTATAAAAGGAAATTCTGCATATGCTGTATAGGTGACCCAAATTTCAGGAACATTTTAAATCAGAAATACCTTAGAAAATAAAGACAAATTTCATAAGGCAAATGGAGACTGATTGTACAGTGTTTCCTTACTTTAACACACTTGTAAGGGTCTTCCAGCCTGTCTGGTAAGTTGATAAGTGCTGTAAGTAAGGGATGGTGGCCTTCCAGGCAAGCATAAGCTGATATTTCAAAGTACCCAACCTACAGTGTACACTAACTTTAAGACAGCTTACCTATTTTTCAATGTTTGTTTAGGCCCACAGCCTGAAAGATTACATGTCAAAGCACTGAACACTGCTGTTTCAAATACCAAATCACGTTTTATCCTAAACCAACCCTTGACCATTAAATTTAAAAACATCTACATTTAATCAGTAATGAGAGAACTAAATTTAGAGGCTAACCTTCCACATTTACATACAGAATTCTTATGATTAAAATAATAATAATCTTACCTTAATTAAGAGATTCAGGCTGTACTGCATGATGTCATTTTGTATAGTGGTGGCTGAAGGGCATATTTTAGTCCAAACCTTTTTAAGAAGACCTATCATCTGCCTGTATTTGTGGATGATGCTCGAGGGCATATTGCCTGAAAATTATAACAGCAATTAAACAAGTGTTTTTAGATCACAGGCTGTGATTGTAAAGAATGCAGACACATAGGTTACAAGACAAAGGATCAGTCAAAAGAAAGTACAGAGTATAGGGTGTTGACAAGGCCAGTGACAAAAGACTAAGGAAGGTACTGCATATGACATGGATGTGCTGTGCCATGAGTCAGAGCTGGTAACAAGTCCCACATCCAATATTGTCATGTGCTTTATTGGATTTTATGGTTACTGTGGAAAGCCATATGTTTTTGGACAAATGACATTTTTTACAATCTGTTTATTAATTGACAATTTGTATTACTTAAGGTTTTTCGCAGCATCCCTCTGGCTCTTAGCTGCAACCTTATATTTTCTTTCTGCCATCTGACTTTCCACCCTCTCTGATAATTGTTTCATAGTACAACTGCGGGGTTTACCTCCTGTTACATCTTTCAAACCTTCTGTATGTCAATTTCGCTTTCAGTGCTGAATGACCTCATAGGTCCCAGCACTTGACCTTTGGCCTAAAATTCTGTATTCTGAATTCCGAATATCCTTTGTTCTGAGACCTGTAAAACCAAGGGTGTTCTGAATTAATGGGTGTGTATGACTTGATAAGATGATGTCTTTAGGTGGATTTGTGGTATTCTAGGAGTTTCAGGAACATTTGGCGTATGAATTTAAGAGTTAAATTGTAAAAGATTTAATGTAATTGGTTTTCATATTAATTAACTGATGGGAAATTTATTGTAATACAGACACCACCCTACTTACAAATGAGTTACGTTCCAGATGGCATTCGTACGTTGAATTATTTGTAAGTTGGTCACTGTACTCTTCTTGCTGATTTAAGTATAGTTATGATATAAAATCAATACAGTACAGTACATTTTTTCATCCTGAAACGTGATACACTGTACTGTATATACAGTAATGTATGTACAGAATATGCATGCAAAAAAAAAAAAAAAAAATTCAAGTTATGGGTGGCAAAGGGGAGTGCTCTGAACATAATTTTAATTTGCAATCCCATTTGTTTGTATCTCTGAATGTTTAAGTTGAATGTTCATAAGTAGGGTGGTGTCTTTACACCTTTCTAACTTGTATCATATTTTTAAAAATAACAAAAATGTTACAGGACGATGGGGAGTGTGCGAAGAGTGGTGGTGACTGGGCTGGGTCTTGTCACCCCCCTCGGAGTTGGAGCCCCTCACAACTGGATACAGCTGACTTCAGGGAAAGTAGCAACCACAGCACTTTCAGATCCTCGCTATGCTCAGGTGAGAGGCTTTGCTACCCTCTTATTTGAAGGAGTGTGAAATTTGCATGTATTACTGTACTCTGGAATAGTCAAGACCTCTTCAGACCAATTAAACTAGCTATAGTTATCAGCTGTTAAGATTTCCTTGCAACTGTGACTAGGTATGGATTGTTCCCTAAATTATTATACCTTATATGAATTTATATGTCTCTTTTCAATACATTATTTATTCAACATTTCTAGTTGGTGCTACACTCTGCCACTTTGTAGCTGTGTGCCTTATGTGGCTCACTGTAAACAGTTCCGAGGGCTTTTGGCTGTGTCCTGTTGGGTCCCAGCTTTATACTTTGGGCCTTTAATGTATCATCATTTCCATTTGGTTTTTCCACCAAACTTCCATTTTCACCCTCCATTCAAAATCACAATTATATGAATGAACATGATGAGACTAGAAGTACAGCCAGTTTGTCTCAGCAAGCTACATTATAATTATAACAATAACAGTGCTCTTATATTTTAAGACCTCTGTGAACTGTTATATTTTTAGACCTCTGCGAACTGTTATATCTTTAGACCTCCGTGAATGTCATGCTTCACTTTTTTTCACAGGCATTGTTTGAGCACTGCTTTATTTTTAGCTTGACACTTCTTTATTTAAGGCTAGATCCTCAGTAAAAAACTGTGGCCTTGTTCAGGACTGACACCAGAAATCATTGACAGTGCGATGATTGATAGGGTTAGGCACTGAATGCTTTGTTTCTTAGTTAGAATGGGTTACTGGCCATTAGTGAGCTAAGAACTGTGTACTACAAGGAACTAAGTATATGCACTAGTGTTTTGGCCAATGATTCCTCTTCTGATTCTGACACAGTAATTGATAGACAAAATTTAGAACTGCATCCCACCATCCTGGACATACGGTATAGGGTGCTAAGAATCTCTTGGTGTATAAATACTAAGGATAGATTAAAACTTAGAATATAAGAACCCTTAACCATACTGGGAAGATTCAACAGTTAGAAAAAGGGTTCAAGCAATAATAGACATATAAGCTGCTGTGAATCAAATTGCAAAGGAATGGGAAAAAGATTGGAATGGGGTAATCAATATATTTATTTAAGAAGAGCAGATGGAATTGGTATAGGAGTACTACAACAAAGGTACTCATGTCTGGTATTTTCATATTGCTTCAACAAGGCACCTTTGGACTTTGTTACCTTTAAATTTCCCATCCATAAGAGAAGCTTTTTGGATGAACCAATCAGTTTCACCTGTCTATGCTCAAAACATGTTTTTGGAGAGGTAGTAAAAGAATAAAGAATGATCAATATTTCTTCATCTGATATTGTCTTGTGTGTTACAGATGCCCTGCCGTGTAGCAGCCAGTGTTCCAAAGGGAGATGGAGAAGGTGAGCTGAATATCTCATCCCACTTCAGTGGCAGTGACTTACGCACAATGACCCCGGCAATTGCTTATGCCTTGATAGCAGCTAACGAGGCAGTTTCAGATGCTCGGTGGAAGCCGGAAGACTCGAAGGAGCAAGAACGGACAGGCGTTGCCATTGGTATGGGAATGGTCGATTTGGATGATGTAACTTCTACTGGTCAGGCACTGGAACAAAAATATAGTAAAGTCAGCCCGTATTTTGTTCCAAGAATACTGACAAATATGGCAGCAGGACAAGTAAGCATGAAGTATTCGTTTCAAGGTCCCAATCACAGTGTGTCCACAGCATGTGCCACAGGGGCACATGCGATAGGAGATGCTTTCAGGTTCATTAAACATGGCGATGCAGACGTTATGGTGTGCGGAGGAACAGAAGCTAGCATTACGCCTCTTGGCATTGCTGGATTCTGCCGACTGAGGGCTTTGGCCACGAAATACAACGACTGTCCAGGAAAGGCCTCGAGACCTTTTGATGCCGAGCGCTGTGGTTTCGTGATGGGTGAGGGAGCCGGTATGGTAGTCTTGGAAGAATTTGAGCATGCAGTAAACAGGGGAGCTAATATATATGGTGAAATATTAGGGTATGGTTTGACAGGGGATGCTTTCCATTACACAGCACCTCGGGAAGATGGGAAGGGGGCAATGCGAGCGATGATGAGGGCCATGGAAGAGGCACAAGTAAGTAGTGATGAAGTGCAGTATATTAATGCACATGCAACTTCAACTCCGCTAGGGGATGCCATAGAGGTTGAAGCAATAAAGTCAGTATTTGGAAACCACGCAGAAAACCTTCACATATCGTCCACAAAAGGTGCCACTGGGCACTTGCTTGGTGCAGCAGGAGCTGTCGAAGCAATTTTCACCATCCTCACGTGTCATGCTGGTTATATTCCCCCAACTGCCAACTTAGAGAATCCAGAACCGAACCATGACATTGATTTTGTACCTAAGGAAGCAAAGGCATGGATTCAATTGGCCGATAGAAGGATTGCTTTATCAAATTCATTTGGATTTGGAGGAACTAATGCATCTTTATGTATAGCATCCTGTGATTAGGCAGTATTTAGGTGAATGTCAGCTAGTCATTTGAAATTCTTACATACTGAAGTCATACTTCATACTGATGTTATGTAATTTTATTGTTTTATATCACTGGGTGAGAAAGATGTAATTCAAGGGGCACTGGTAACATACACTGTATGTGTCAATCATTTTTATGACTATTGGAGCATTTTCATAACACTTATTACATAGTTTATTTCAAGTAAGTATATTTTAAAAGTTAAATTACTGTCGCCAATTTGTTGTTTGAAATCTCCAGTGTTTTCGATTGCTCTATATGTTACAGCGATACAGTATTCCAGTTGTATATTGTATAAAAGGTAAAGCTTTGATTGTTCATGAAGTTTGTTATGAGTCAGTCATTTTGTACATTGTTAAAGAGAATAAATTATTTTGATGATGTGTTGTGTCTCATAAGAACTTTATAAAATTTTGTTTAGATGGCAATTTTACTTTGTATTATGATGATTCTTTTTTGTGAAAGGATTTTCAATATTCCTGACTACAAAGTGTTTTGATTCAAGGCTGGAGTGCACTGAAACGATTTTATTATAAATTGTAAAGTTGCTGAAAGATTTGGCGTCTTGAGGCTTGAAAACCGACTGATACCAAAAAGGCTGAGACGGTGTGGCATATGACAAGAAGGAAAGAGGAGTAGCAAGTCAGAAAGGTAATAATTGTGGAATTAGCCATATAAAGATCAATGGAAATTCCAAGAAAACCATCCCTAGTGCCGTCAGTACACCTCATGCGGTGCATTGTAGGCATTACTTAAGGGTCTTTGCAGCGCCCCTTCACCCCCTAGCTGCAACCCCTTTCCTTCCTTTTACTGTACCTCCGTTCATATTTGCTTTCTTCCATCTTACTTTCCACCCTCTCCTAACAATTATTTCATAGTGCAACTGTGAGGTTTTCCTCCTGTTGCACCTTTCAAACCTTTCTACTCTTGAATTTCCTTTCAGCGCTGAATGACCTCATAGGTCCCAGCGCATGGCCTTTGGGCAAAATTCTACATTCCATTCCAAGAAAACCATGGAGGAAGGGCACAGATGAGCACTAGACCTGAAGGAAATTCAGCCTGAATGTTCTCGAACACAGAAGACCGGAGGGAACTTTATTCACTTCTAAACAGACAATGGGAAAATCTGGAGACGTTCTCTTGTCATGCATTAATGTATATATAAAGCTCACTGAAAGGATTCACAGGTTATTTATTATTTTTAACAACTACCGAGTCACTTCTTTAGACTAGTAGGGTTTACTGAAAGGATTTCTGCCCAAATAAGAGGTAAAAATTAGAGTTTAGTTCAAGTTACAGAAGTTGGACAGCCAGGCGGGAAGAGACCAAATGAAATGGATAAGTGAAAAGCTGAAAGTGATCCGGCTGGGAGCTGAAAAGACTCTGCAAACAAGCTTTAATGCTTTTTATGGTGTATTGTGCCACGAATACCATATACGATGCTCCATTACTTGACTAGAAAAACTTTTAAATCTGTTGCAAATGTGAGAAGGCTTAGAATCTGACTATAAATCTATGCCCATTAAAAGTAATTAAAATTTGTTGTACTTTATCTAGTTAATTTTGAAAGGAGAGCACATAAATATTGTTTCCTATAATAAAATTTAAAAGGTGCTAGGAGAAAGGCTTGAGAAAAAGGATTACTGCAAAGTCAATATTGGCAGTGTTGCTTCATGTTGGAAAAATCAACAAAAGAGTTGGTCTTCTTACTGAAGCATCTATTGGAGAAGTACCATGCAATCCGTTGGTCTTGCTTAACCCATGACTGAGAAAAGAAAGAACGAATGGCTTTACTATGAAGAAAGCAACAGATCAACCTTTTAAAAAAACAGAGGGGTACATATAGGATTTAGAGAATGAAATGGAGAAGAAAACTGATTTTGGTAAGTGTTTACAGATAATATTATAAAGCAGTTTCGTGAGACCATTGAATCCCATTTCTAGACTGACAGAGCTCGTCCAGAGGAAGGTTCCCAAATAAGAGGTTGAAGAAGTTAGGCAGCAAGGTGGGAAGACTCAAAGGGAATGTATGAAGTGCAAAAGGCAGGAAGTAAAACAACTGGGTAAGGGATTACTGAAAAAATATCAGTGCTTTACTGAAAAAACAGCAGTGCTTTTTACAATGTGCTGCACTACTCACACTGTAACCAGTAATTCTCTGTGGGTTTTGAGATGTGGTGATCAAGCGTAAAGGAAAAATGGGTAGTACTACAGCATACAGAATTGACAAGAACGTTGCCTAGAGGCAGAGAGAAAGAATATCAAGAGATGGGACAGGGTCATAAAGTAGACGAATTGATTTTGAATCAATTCTGCCAAGATGGAAAGGAAGAATACAACCTTTCCAAAGATCAATGAAGAGCATAAACAAACATTGGATAATAAATAACTTAACGCCTTGGAAAAAGAAAATACAAATCACTGAAGTAAATCAGGTTTTATCATGATAATTTCATATGAATCATGAGATAACCTTTAGGATTTTTAGTGAAATTTGAACGAAAAGATTGGTGATAAAACTGAGAGCCTGGATTTCGTTGAAATTAAAAGGACAGAATATCTGAAAAAGGGACGGAAAAGATGCACACGATGAGTCTTGGTGGAGAAGAACTTGACACAAGGGACTGGCTCCCCAAAAGAAAAATATTCTTGAGACCAAAGGCGACAGGTTAAGAAAGACCAGTTCGAGTCTGACTGAGAGAAAGCTGGTATGGGTGCAGAGGGCTGCATCACAGGCAACATCATACACATAAAAAATAATGACCATTCAAGAAGCTTAGGAAAGGTGTATTAGAGAGTGCAAACATGAGAAACACCACCAATGAAGAATGAAGTGGTATGACGTCGAATGGTTGTAGGATATGGTCATATTTGGCAACTCTCCGAGACATTCAAATGACCACATAATCTTGCAATTTTCCCCACTTAATGAAAGATAATTTCACTTTACCAAGTGGATCACTGATAGTACCTCTCAAATTAGGTTGGATCGACTACGCTAATTTTTAAAATTTCATTTATATCAACTTGAGTAATTTTGTTATAGTTATTTTTTTAAATTATTTTCCCGCAACAAAATAGCTTTGTTTATAAGCTCCGGTGTAAAATACTTAGCATTCATGAAGGAAATTTAGCTAGAAGAGAGAGAGAGAGAGAGAGAGAGAGAGAGAGAGAGAGAGAGAGAGAGAGAGAGAGAGAGAGAGAGAGAGAGAGAGAGATTCTTGCCACTCTTCGATCCCTGTCTTCCGTTTGTTTATAAATCATCACTTAGGGATATCTTAGACGCAATTCGAGTACCTTTAGCATTCTTCTTCTTCCCATTATTACTAATATAATTTTTACTACCTGGATTGAAGATGGTGAATAGTAACTTACAACATCAAAGCTACAATAGTATACCATTTCCTTCCTGCCTCTCGCTAAGTTGTAAAATTGAAGTTGACGGACACGTCACATCGATGGAAAGCGGATAACGTGAAGTAACGGTTAGTCACTTGTTAAGGAAGCGACATATTGTCTGCATTGCGCAACGCGGGAGTCAAGTGTTTGTTTATCTTTTGATCTTGGAGTCTCAGTGAGAGTACTGCAATTGACGTCCGAGTGAAAGTATTATTGTACTGTTTTTATAGTAACTGTTGCGATACCGAATTAAGTTTATCATGAATAGGGATATAAGAATGAATATGTTTTTGACATACACGCCTCTTATCAGTAGTGTCAAATTTCCGGTTAAATACATACCTGTAGCCTACATACTGTACACATACTGTACATGTATAATATATATATATATATATATATATATATATATATATATATATATATATATATATATATATATATATATATATATAAATATATATATATATATATATATATATATATATATGCATACATATACATATATAAATTATATATATATATAGACTTTTTGTTTATACAAAAAGCACTGAATGGCAACATTTAAATTCATGAGGAGAGATTTAATATAAAAAAATTTGGCGAAAATGACATATCTAATTATAAAATCTAAGTAGCCTACATTAGGAACAGTTAATTGTTATCGAGTTTTACCCAAAGCCCACCACATACTGGAAATAATATATATATATATATATATATATATATATATATATATATATATATATATATATATATATATATATATAGTAGAATAGTTATGATGATAATGAAAAAGCATATCCTAGCAAATAGAAAAATGACCTACTGAAGAAGAAATCGTATAGTATCCTGCAGAAAGTTTTTGGTTACACTCACTCCCGGGAGATGCTGTGAAGGTCAGTCAGCCAGGGGCAAAGGTCACCCTCACCAAAGGTCAGCTTCTGACGCTGTGGATAATAAAAGATAATAGAATTAGTGTTGATTTATACAGGTTTGTGAGGGTGTATATATACAGTATGTATATGTATATATATATATATATATAAGTATATATATACATATACAGTATATATACATATATACAGTATATGTGTATATATATACATGTATATTTGTGTGTATATATAATTATAAAACTTTCAAGATATATCGTTTCATGTTACAGTAAAATATAACATCCTTTCACCTAACAAAAAAAAAAAAAATCTTTCAACTTTCTTAAAAAACTGGGTCATTAAAAAAAATGAAAGTCCACTTGGCACGCCTTTCGATTTTAAGAGAATGAAAATGTGTAAAAAAAAAAAATAAGAACAGTTCTTTTTAACCTTCTATTCACGATTATCAACCCATTCACAGATTTCTTAAAAAAAAGTTTTCACTGAGGACCCATTCAAAACCGAACAATTGGAGTTGGTGTCCTCAAGATCTGAGCGTGAAGACGAATTTGGAGCCTGGGGTCGTGGCCTGGAACGCTTAGGATTCATATTTTTATCTTACTTTCCTCAGGTAACTTGAGTAGTAAGTAGTGTTATAATATTGTAACCTTAAGGTTTCAGTATTTCTTGTGACCTATGCATGAATGATTGGAATATAAGGTTTAGGTCAAAGGCCAAGCGCTGGGACCTATGAGGTCATTCAGAGCTGAAATGAAAATTAAGAGTAAAGGTCTGAAAGGTGTAACAAGAGGAAAATCTCACAGTTGCACTACAAACAAATGTTAGGAGGGGATGGAAAGTAAGATGGAAGAAAGAGAATATGAACGGAGGAACAGTAAAAGGAATGAAATGGGTTGCAGCTAGGGGCCGAAGGAACGCTGCAAAGACCTCAAGTAATGCACACAGTGTGCCGAGTGAGGTGCACTGATGGCACTAAACTCCTACTGGGGTGCATGAATTATTCAATATATTCCTGGTGTCTTACTGATTATTGATAACGGAATATTAATAATATTATATCCATAAACGTACAAAAAGTGAAAAGGAAAAATTGTCGGATAAAACATTTTACTTCTGTCTTCCAAAATTTCGGAGAGAGAGAGAGAGAGAGAGAGGATGGGGTATCTCGTTTATGGCTAACTTGTATGGTTCATGTAGATGTATCTATTTAATACCTACAGTAAAAGCGAATGACTTATGCGTTGCATAATTGTTTTTCAAGCAGAGAAAGTTGTTTTAAGATACAATTTTAGAGCTTCTGTTATGTTGATTTTCTATGCAAATTATCACCATAACAAATGAAGCACAGTTATGTGCAAAGTATATGTAACTGCAAACACACATACAAACGCACACACACTTGGGAAGTATCTGTGTGTGTACTGTAATGAAAATAACATGACTGCGTAAAACCCAGATACATACATATAACCACACACACACACACACACACACATATATATATATATATATATATATATATATATATATATATATATATATATATATATATATATATATATTATATATATATATATATGTTTACTTCTATTATAATTATGCAACACAGTCCGCACTTAGATACTTTTCACGCAGAGATCACGGGAGAAGTATTCCTAGAGGTACGAATTCGGCAAAATATGGCCCACCTTGTGCTACAACTGACAAGGTGGAAGGAGGGGGGAGATGGAGTTGGAGAATGGTGTAGCCGGGTGGAGCCTGAGAGCAGATAGAGTACAGAGGAGCGTAGACTAATTAATTCTCCTGTTCTGAGGAAACATTCTCTCTCTCTCTCTCTCCATCCGGGTATTGTTAACGAAGAAGAGATATGGGAAATTGCCACAATAACGGATTTTGCTGGCTTTTAAATCTAAAGAAGCTAGGGGGGGTCATTGTGTTGCACAGAATAGCAGTTCCTGCAGAAATTGCACCTTTTCCAGAAATGTTCGAGAATACAGAGTACCTACAGAAGTACTCTGAAGGTCTTGTGTTAGCCTTGGGATCTAATTTGAATATACAGGATGTACTGCAAAATTCTCGTGTGTCGTGCTTTTAGAGAGAGAGAAGAGAGAGAGAGAGAGAGAGAGAGAGAGAGAGAGAGAGAGAGAGAGAGAGTTTTGATCAAGACTAATTTGAATAAGAGATGTATTGCAAAATTCTCTTGTTTTGAGAGAGAGAGAGAATTGTGGAGAAGAGTAATTTGAATATCAGATGTATTGTAAAATCCTCTTGTTTTAGAGAGAGAGAGAGAGAGAGAGAGAGAGAGAGAGAGAGAGAGAGAGAGAGAGAGAGAGAGAGAGAGAGAATTTGTTCAAGACTAATTTGAATAAACAAATGTATTGTAAAATCCTCTTGTTTTAAGAGAGAGAGAGAGAGAGAGAGAGAGAGAGAGAGAGAGAGAGAGAGAGAGAGAGAGAGATTAGCTTGATCCAGCTGCTGCGTCAACATCGGAAAGATTCCGAAAGTGACAATATTCTGTCATAATCAAACAGCTTTTTTATTTCTGTTTTTTGTTTCGTTTTTTGACAAAGAAAACAACAGACAGAGCTCGAAGGGAGGAGGTTCCCTGTGTAGTTCATAATAACCCGGATATAGAGGTCCAGTTTAATTTTAGGGAAACGTGACAGTTGATAAAATAAAATATAAACATACTTATAGACATACATACATATATATATATATATATATATATATATATATATATATATATATATATATATATATATATATATATATATATATATATATATACTAACTTTAAGGTCAGTACTTTTCCTGGAAACAAAGTCCCCAGATTAATACCCCTTAAGACAAAACCTGTCAAGGCAAATATTATACAAAAATTCTCAAGTTATAATTTATATCTTTCTTATTCTTTTTAGTTAATGAACCGTCATCTGAGATGCAGAACACTGCAGTGGCTAACTAGTGTGTCCTGATTGATTTGTAGAATGTATTATAAATGTATGGATTTTTGCATTATAGCCCCCATACAATTCTCCTTGTATTTTAATGCTTTACTCACATTTTCATCTATTTATTTATTAATTTAAGAATTGATTTTTTTCTTTTTTTAATAAGCGATCTCTTCTCTCCGCGTTTCCCATTGTTTTCTGTTACTTCTTTCTAATGAACGCCATATTCTCTGGAAGCTTGAATTTCAAGTTAACGGCCCCTTTAGTGGGATTGTTCCATATGAACAGCTTTCATCATCTGAATATTATTATTATTATTATTAAGGTAGTTTAACCAGACCACTGAGCTGACTTTCAGCTCTCATAGGGCTGGCCGCATCATCTGAATAATAATAATAATAATAATAATAATAATAATAATAATAATAATAATAATAATAATAATCATTAACAATTCGGGATACAAATAAGTTGAAAAAAAAAAATGCAAACATAATTAAAGCACGTCAGTGTTAAAGAACAAAACATTTTTAGTCAAAACACAATCTGGTGTCCCATTTCTTAAACCCTGCCCCCACCGACCTTATTAATGCCCTCTGGAAAGGTTATTTCTGGTTTGACCTGACCTGTGACGTATCTTCTTAAATAGGGTCAGTTTCCTTATATTGCGCCCGGGGCATTCTCTGCGCTTTCATTTGTTATGTTTAATAATTTCATATCAATTTTTGCTTTTATGTTTGAATTTCGTGGCCTACAAATTAGTCCTGTTATCAGAATTTCATTGTAGTTCCTTATTTCTAATTTGGAATCTGTCATATTTTTATCAATTTAAATCAGTCAAGTATTATTACTATTATTATTTTTATTATTATTGTTATTATTATTATTATTATTATTATTATTATTATTATTATTATTATTATTATCGAGAAGACGAACCCTATTCATATGGAACAAGCCCATCAAAGGGGCCACTGACTTGAAATTCAGCTTCCAAGGAATATTATGGTGTTCATTCGAAAGAAGTGATAGAATGCAATGGGAAATACAGAAAGAAGAGATCACTTATTAAATAAAAAAAATTAATAAGTATTAAAAAATATAAGTCAATTATTAAAATACAAGAAATAGTATTATGGTAGTAATGCATTGCATCTTCGCTTGAACTTCTGAAGTTCCAACTGCACAACATCGACCAAGGGAATTTTGCCCTATCTTGTAGCCTAAAGGGTCCTGAGGGGTATCTGCCCTGTTTTCAGGGATTTTGGCCCAAGGGGGTGTCCAGCCAGGACCCCGAAAACACTGTGGCGGTGTTTTTTTTGGAAACGTCCATAAATACTATTGTAAGACTTGAGGCGAACAGCTTTACTGTAGGATTTGCTTGTAACAATTTTTATAAGAAACATTTGGGTGTCATTTTCTATAAATTACTGTGTGTGTGTGTGTGTGTGTGTATGTGTGTTGTGTGTGTACATGCACGTGAATATGAACAGACGAAACAGTGATAACAGATAAATAAAAGAAGGTACTGAAGTGACAAAAGGTACTTATTCTATATTCGACGAGTATGAACCAGTCCACAGAATAGAACAGCATCTAGAATTTAGGCCAAAGGACAAGCGCTGGGACCTATGAGGTCATTCAGCGCTGAAACGGAAATTGAGAGTAAAAGGTCTGAAAGGTGTAACAGGAGGAAAACCTCGCAGGTACACCATGGAACAATTGTTAGGAGAGGGTTAAGGAAAGTAAGATGGAAGAAAGATGAGAGATTATGAACGGAGGTACAGTAAAAGGAAATAAAGGGGTTACAGCTAGGGGCCGAAGGGACGTTAAAAAGAACCTTAAGTAATGCCTACAGTGCTCTTCTTGAGGGGCACTGACGCCACTACTCCCCGCTACGGGTAAACCATACGACAGACTAAAATGGTTCATTTCTGTTAAGAAAAATAGAATAGGCATTGATTGTGAAAATGACTATTCAGTTTTTACCATAAATATATATATATATATATATATATGTACATATATATATATATATATATATATATATATATATATATATATATAGTAGTCATAAATGAAATAACATTTACGTTGGTATACTTGGCTCAAATTCCACAAGAAATCGACGGCACATTTCTATGTTATTCACACTTCCATATTAGCGCTTTGGAATAAAAATACTGGTTCTTGAAACCAAATAACTCTTAGTATACTATTTCTGCTAATAATAATAATAATAACAATAAACCTATGCTTAGGGGTCGTACTTCGAAAATTGCTCTGAAATAATAATAATAATAATAATAATAATAATAATAATAATAATAATAACAATAATAACCAGCCTGTGCTTAGGGGTCGTACTTCGAAAATTGCTCTAATAATAATAATAATAATAATAATAATAATAATAATAATAATAATAATAATAATAATAATAAACCTATGCTTAGTAGTCGTACTTCGAAAATTGCTCTGTCCCTCTACGAAAAGTTCCCCCCTGACACCGATCACCCAAAACCAGAGAAGAAACTCAAATGCAATATTAGAGTATTCACAAAAAAAAAGAGAAACATAAAAAATGTACTTAACTTCCAAGTTATGCAAACTTGCAGCATTACAAAATTCCGCTTGATGTCCACAACCCAGAACATCAGAGCGACTTCAAAACTCTTGAAACAATACAAAACAATGGAGGCTCGAGATGGTCTTCCTACAGGACGCCGTGACGTAAGAGATCACATTTTCTCATTTTCCCTTTTGTCGGGGCTTACGATACGTTTCTCGACCGGAAGAGAAGGGGAGGAAATCTCCTCCCTTTCAGAGAAAGGAAAGAGGAGGAGGAGGAGGGAGAGATAACAGACCCAAGAAGCCCGAGAACAATTATCCAAAACGACAATGAGAGATAAGAGAGAGAAAAAAGGAGCGGGGGGAAAAAGTCAAGCCACCTCTCGTTCCTCGGCGTATATATAAGGCAACGTGGAG
This sequence comes from Macrobrachium rosenbergii, assembly GCF_040412425.1. NCBI lineage: Eukaryota > Metazoa > Arthropoda > Malacostraca > Decapoda > Palaemonidae > Macrobrachium > Macrobrachium rosenbergii. The sequence continues at coordinate 73,627,746 of NC_089788.1, read as the reverse complement.
TTTTTCCTCACCAGTTCTACCGAACAGTCGATTCCGAACAGATCACAGTTTGCTCCTCTTCATCCGTATCCGAATTTCCTCAGCTTGGATCTACGATGATGGCAAAGGGATTCTTGGTGAGTAGAGAGTACGGATTCTCATTTCGGTGCAGTGGAACTATATCTGTGACCTGGAGAACAAAATGCCTAAAGATTTTACTAATTTATTTATAGTTTCCTCTGATAATTTATCAGTTTCATATATATATATTTATATATTTATATATAATATTTCTTCTTATATATATATATATATTAAATGATTACCATTTTCTTTGTGAAGGATGAGTTTCCTTTGATGTTCCTAAGACCTGTAGGATCTTCCATGTGTTTCAAGGATCCAGGAATAATAATAATAATAATAATAATAATAATAATAATAATAATAATAATAATAATAATAATAATAATAATAATAATAATACTCCAACTATTACTCGAGATAGTAATAAAAATGCTCCATCTATTACTCCTGATAATAATAAAAATATTAATAAAAATACTCCATCTATTACTCCTGATAATAATAATAATAATGATAATAATAATAATAATAATAATAATAATAATAATAATAATAATAATAATAATACATCTATTACTACTACTAATAATAATAACAAAACTCCTTCCATCACTGCAGATCTTCATGGCCACAGCGCTGGTCTGCCTCTTCAGCGCCTCTGAGGGGGCTGCTCTCCCCGTGGCCTCTCCCTCACCCTCCCCGAGGCCGGACCCGGAGGCCAAGGCCGAGCCCTTCATCGGCGGTTTGGGCATGATGGGGGGACTTGGGGGCCTCTACGGGTATCCCTTCCTTAGCGGGTAAGTTGGAGTGAATGGTTTTTCATTGAGTGTTATCTCTCATTCATTCAGTGGATGAATACTTTTTTTTTTACTGGATATTATCTGTCATTCAGTGATTGGATACTTTTTTCACTGAATATTATCTGTCATTCAGTGATTGGAATACTTTTTTCACTGAATATTATCTGTCATTCAGTGATTGCATACTTTTTTAATTGAACATTATTCGTCATTTAGTAACAATACTTTTTTTTATTGAATATCTGTCATTCAGTGATTGAATACTTTTTTTTACTGAATATTATCTGTCATTCAGTGATTGAATACTTTTTTCATTGAATATTATGTCATTCAGTGATTTAATAATTTTTTCATTGAATATTATGTCATTCAGTGATTGAATATTTTCTTTACTGAATATTATCCATTATTCAAGTGAGTCAACACTTTTCCACTGAGTTTTTTCGACTGAATATTATCCCTTATTTATTCAAGGAATGAATACTTTTTTCATTGAATATTATCCATTATTAATCATAATTGAGTAATTTTTTCATTGAATGTCATCCATAATTCATTCAATGAATGAATACTTTTTCCACTGAATATTATCACTCATTCATTCAAGGAATGAATACCTTCATTGAATTTTATCCATTATTAATCATAATTGAGTACTTTTTTCATAGAATGTCATCCATAATTCATTCAATGAATGAATACTCTTTCCACTGAATATTATCGCTCATTCATTCAGTGAATGAACAGACAGGTAGGACTCTTCTTAACATTCCGACCTTCCCCACAGGTCCTACGGCTACGGGTCCTACGGTCTGGGAGGCCTAGGCCTTATGGGCGGCATGTACGGTCTCGGAGGACTCGGAGGACTTGGAGGACTTGGTATGATGGGCGGTCTCTACGGCGGATTAGGTCTTGGTGGTCTCGGCTTCGGACTTGGCTGGTAATCCTCCCCCCCCCCCCCCCTATCCCCCGCCAGGTGAAAATTACAGGTAGGGAAATCGTTGTTCTTATTCCGGTTAAAAAAAAAAAATGGGAAAAATCGAACTGAATTTAACCAATAGTTCCCTGATATCTATCAAAAACTTTTTTTTGTGTGAATTAGATTCCATCAAAAACTTTTTAGTATGAGACTGGAATCCATCAGAAACTGTGTAATGTGAAACTGGAATCCATCAAAAACTTTTTAGTATGAATCAGAATCCATCAAAAATTTTTTAGTATGAATTGGAAGCTATCAAAAACTTTTTAGTATGAAACAGGAACTCACGACTAAGTTAAAACACATCTCTAACCAATTTCTATCTGACCGCAGGTAACAATAGGAAGATCACGAGGCCCGCTTCTGCAGAGGGAGCTTCCTCTGTGCAATTGTAAAACAAAACATTTCCTTCTTATTTTCGACTGAGAGTCTCATCCAAAATGCCAAATGCCGGTGGTGGTTCTTCGACTGGATTCCCAGTGTCGTACAATCTTAGGTTTTTAATATATATAAGGAAAGATCTTAAGATTTATGCAATCAAAGATCTCAAAGTGACACCTCAAGTGATCCGTGCCCTTTCTCTCTTAACCCGCGGTGGTGGTGTTCCGCAAGGTCTTTGGACCTTGGTGTTCCGACTTTTGTTTATATTTTTCGAGTCTTACACTTAAGTTCTCCTTCTTTTTCTGCTTTTCCTCTTAAATCAAAAGGAATATAATGTAATCAGTCTAGTTTAGGAAACAAATGAGAGTTGATAAATAATTTTGTCGTCGAATTTCCCTCTAAACTAGAGCGTTGAATTCAGATGTAGGCCTATGTGTATTTCTTCCGGCCAAGTTTTAGGATGGAAGATGGCTGCTGATCGACACTGACCAGCAGGCCGAGAGCTTCATATTCATGCAACCATTACCTGCCATTTTTCATTATACAAACAACAATGTCTCTGATCATCTTTCTTCCTCATCATCATCACCATCTTCTTCATCCAAAGCCTTATCACCATCATCGTCTCCTATCTTGCCATATTTTTTCCTCTGCAATGTTTCTCTGGTGAATTTTGTGCCAGGTTGTTTTAGAGATGTTCTAGAGTGAAATTCTGTTCCATATCATCTCAGTCTTCTTCTTCTTCTTCTCTGGAACGCTACATTAACTATAGACCAATCAACTGCTGTCTCTCTGTGGGTCATTCAAAGCAAGAAACACCAACGCTTCCTTCTCCGCAAGAGCCTAACAGTGCCCACCCAGCGCGCTCTTTTCCCGCGAACTTTCGGGGCGAGTTTTCTTCTTCTCGATTTTAGCAACAAGACACCCGTTCAAGTGGCTCCTGATCTCCGCCTTAGTTTCGACAAGACGGCGCTGTCAGTAAAGAGTTAGCTGAAGATTGAGTTACGAAAGCTTCCATAGGATCCACCAGAAACAGGATGTCAAAATTTCGCCGGGGAAAACACAAGGGAATATATAGGCCTACAGTATAACTCGACTTGTCCCCAACCACTGCTGCTTACTTGGAACGCCACACCGGGAATGAAATGTAAAAAGTTTTTGCACGGGGTGCAGGTGACTTAACAGAAAATAAATACACGATTTAATGTTATTATTTGTTTCAATACGTATTCTAACCTTGGAGAAAATTATAACGAAGGTTTCAAGAAGTTTCTGAACCATTTGAGAAACGACTGAAGGAACAGTTAGTTGGCCGAGCGTAGATCATGGTCGCTTTGCATATTTAAAGTCATTTGAAGAAGGCGGGTTGTAATTAAACCTGCAAAATGAAATAATGATACAATTTTTATTTGTATTACAGTTGTTGTTCTTGAAATGACATCCTTGAATACCTTGACACTATTTCAGAAAGGTTTTCCTGATTTCAAATGTATAGTTTCATTTGGTCCCGTGAACTTCACTTGCGTCAACTGTTATAACTGTTTATCAATGTGCCCGAAGCAAAACTGGTCCCACTGCTTAATAACAATGGCTTGTCTCTATGAATGCCCTGAGCTTTTGTTCCACAGAGCTTTAGATCCAATTTGAAATCGCCAACTCTTTCTGCTAACTAAACTATAATTACTGTAAAATAAACACACCATACTCTCAGAGGGGAAGTAAATTACTTCAAAGGAACTGTGATTTTTCTGTCAGTCTTGAAGCAAGGTGAATTGCCATAAACATTATCTATACGCTAAGTTAAGTATATCTCAGTTTAACCAGACCACTGCGCTGATTAACAGCTCTCCTAGGGCTGGCCCAAAGGATTAGACTTATTTTCCGTGGCTAAGAACCAACTGGTTACCTAGCAACGGGACCTGCAGCTTATTGTGGAATCCGAACCACACTGTACGGAGAAATAAATTTCTATCACCAGAAATAAATTCCTCTAATTCTTCACTGACCGGTTGGAGACTAGAACTCGGGCCTAGCAGAGCGCTAGCCGAGAACTCTACCGAATCGTCCAACGAGGAACTTAAAAAGGTCTTCTGTGATGAGCCCTCGCCATTCATTGTCTAATTGCCGTAAGGTTACATCATCTTGGAAGCTTCATTTCAAGTGGTATAAGAAGACTCGTAGCCCTTCAACACCCAGAGCACTGACTGGATCTAACACAGATAGTCTAGTAGGATGTCGTCTTCAGAGTCAAACCTCTTCTTAATTTGTTTGGAATTAAAAAACAAAACAAAATAAATTTCCAATAGTAAGAGTGGATACGAAGACTAAATTTCTCCCTTTATTAAATTTTTCGATATAGACAAAAAACTGCAATTACCGTACATTTCCAATAGATTATTTCACATTTTCGTGAATTATCGCATGTCGTGCAGAGGGTCAAATTATCGTCATTGTACCCTGATTCTATTACGATAGATTTATTAATTATGATAGCGCGTTAACTTTAACGCACAACACAAATTCAACATGGTCTACAATCAAAAATCCGACAATTGTTTTTAAGTTGCGCTACACGACCACCAACAATATTTATTTCATTGATTTTTCCGTATAAAAAAATGTTATTTGAAATTCAGCTAGAATTGAAAAATAATCGTTCACTTTAGACTTCAAATCAAATAAGTTCATATTGTCTATTTAATTTGAATATTAAAACCGCAGAAAGGATTGAAAAAATGGTATAACAGACAGTCATAAATGCAAAGGCGTTTTCGTTCCACCAATACGACTGATCCCAGGACATCGTGTCCCCTGTGCCAGGGAAGCTCCGATGTCTAGACACAGGCAAAGGACTTTGATCATCCTCTTCCCCAAACATCAACTGTGTCTCTGTCGATGTTGGGAGGGAATAATAAATAACATGGTGGTCAGTCCACTTAAGTGAGTCGTAACCGAGGTGGATGAAAAGACCCCGGAAGAATGATTGGTAACATCCTTCAGCTTGGTAAAAAAAGAAAAAATATGTATTTACCCAACATTTTGTGCAATACTTTAACCCCTTCCCTCATTATCCCAAGTATTCTCGCGATTAACTTCCATGTTTTCTTCGTAAAATCACGAGAATACTCCTAAAATATCCCTACTTATTTCTGTCTTCTCGATTTAACTCGTTCTTTGAGGAATTCCCGCTTTCTGCATTTCCTCTCACAACAGGAAGCGTTCCAGTGTCAGACTCCGCTCCTGCGAAATTCTCTCCAAGTCATGACGTTCAAAGCACGGAAATATGACTAAATTTTGCATGTTGTACGGATCTTATTAATTCCACTTTCTCTTATTTACCTTTCTGGCAGCCCAAGACATTCTTTATAATGGTGCATGATTTAAAAATAGTCAATTCGTGTTATCTGTGACTCACGAGTTGTTGACTACTAAGCCTATCTATTATGGCATATTTAAGATTAATGAGGTTTAGATTTCAGAAATTTTAAGTAGCCATTGCACTTATGCTCCACAATAATATGCTAAAAACATATGACGTGTTAACCAAAAAGCGGATCTACTTTTAACAACACATTAAACATGTTAATGTGAAAGTCTATCAAGACGACTTAACCAACCCGTAGTAAGGAACTTCTATTACTCTACTGTCTATTCGAAGTGAAAGAGTATTTTCTCTTTGTGTAACAAATCTCAGTGTATGTTTCATGGAACCATATGTCTCGTAGATTGGTACTAACAAAAATATGTAGTTTGGTATCTTAGGTTCCTGGTTCCTGGTTCCTAAGCGCTCACTCCACAAACACAGTTGCGGGCACACTACACGATTCTCATGAGGTGCGAGGCTTTATTCTCTTGAATACATTTTTACACTCTTTTATTTTTACTTTACATTATATATATATATATATCAATACAATTTTGCTCAGTTTTATTTTTACTTTACATTATATATATATATATATATATATATATATATATATATATATCAATACAATTTTGCTCAGTTTTATTTTTACTTTACATTATATATATTATTTAACAGTTTTTCATTTAATTTAGCACCCTACCCCTTAACCTCCCAGATGTTACTTAATATTTCGAATTTATTTACTTTTATTACTCCTCCTTTTTACGTTACTGTTACTTTTTAACTGGTGCCGTTGCTTCCTGGGTTGGTGACGTCCTTTATTTTCATGGCTATTCTTATATATTCCGCTAGTTTTCTGTTCGGGGCTTTCAGAGTCTCTAATGTTAAGTTTTCTATTTTTTGTAAGGTTTTACACCTGAACAAATGTTCTGTGCTGTCCTTCTCTATTCTGCAGTTATCACAGACCTCATCCTTATATCTTCCCCGGTAGTTAGCTTTCAGGTCCAACATATTCAGCCTGGTTTTCATCATTAAGCATGCATCCTTTGTCTCTAGTTCCCTTAGATACTTATTTTCCTCAAAGTTATCTGTGAATCTCAGCTTCTTCATTTCTTTCTTCTTTTCTTCCAATGTCTTTTCGATATCTTGCGTTATTCTTCTCTTAATTTCCTTTTTCAGTTCTTTTTTGGCATATTTTCCCATTCCATTTATATCTATATTGTACTTTTTACCTATCTTTTCTATGCCTTTTGTTCAGCACAGCCCGTAGGGGGCTCTTAACTGGTCTCCTACTATTTCTTTGATTAGCCTTTTCTTGTCTGAATTTATAATATTGTGGAATAGCATTATTTTCTTGTATTCAATTCTATAGGCCATATGCCGGACTCCGCTAAAATCCCCAGTAGGGCGTGCCCTTTGGCTGTTCATACATTCCTCGGAGGATCCTGTATTGCATTTGCTCTAGAGCGTTTGACTCGTTTTCTGTTAAGTTGCTCCAGGTCTCTATGTTGGCAAATAATGTTGGGACCACCACTGTTTCATAGATCTTTTCCTTACTTCTAATGCCATATTTCCTACTTTCTTTAAGCCTCCATATTTTCTTATTTCTCTTAGTAGGTACTCTACTTTTTGTTTTCTCGATTTAATACTTTTGTTTTGGGTGTACTCTCTAGATTTTATATTCGCTTACACTTAATTGTTTTTTTTCTGTTCTCATGCTGTCATTTTATCAGTGTTTTCCAGTTGCTCCAGGCACTCCTATACCTGGTTTCCTGCTGGTGGGGAACATTATATCATCAACAAACATTAGGGACTCTATTTCTATATTCCTTATGATTGTTATGTTCTTCCTGCTTATTTCATTCACTTTGTCTGTTGCTATGTTGCATAGCTTTGGGCCATAAATTGTACCCTGTCTTACATTTTCTGTAATTTCGATAGCGTCTGTTTCTCCCGCAGGGCATCTTATGACTGCTTTGCCGTTCTCATTCATCTTTCTTATCAACAGTGCACCTTTCCATCCTATCATTTTCCCAATCTCTTTAATGCAGTCCTTCAGGTCTAGTTTGTCAAAGCATTTATACGCATCTCCAAACCATATGTGCGTCGGGGCCCCAAGCACTGTGTTGTAGTCAATCACTGCGTTCAGGGTTAGCAGGTGATCAACTGTGGATCTTCCTTCTATGCCACCACATTGGAATCGGCTTATCTTTTGGTTTATTTTTTCGTTTGTTAATTCCATCCTCACTTTTTCAAATACCTTACTTATGTTACGCGTGATAAATATTCCTCTCTTGTTTTCTAATTCCAATTTGCTTCCTTTTTTGTGAAGTGATAGTATCTTCATTTTCTCCCATTCGTCGGGAGTGTTTAACTCCTCTTCTATTTGCCCAATTAAGAGTGCCAGGCTTTCGATCATTTCTGTCCCCATACTTTTTATCATTACGTTATTTATTCCTTGAGTGTCCGGGGTATATTTATTCTTCAGTTTGCTTACTGCTCTTTCTACTTCTTGAATACTTGACCTCTGGATTTTTTCCGCTTTTCTCGTCCCGCATAGGGACGTCCATTTCTGGTGTTGTATATTAATTTCTTCTGCCAGTTTCCCTACTTTATCTTCAGGTTTGTCTAAAGTGAACAAATCTTTGTAATATTGCTCCTATTCTCTTCTGATTTCTTTCACGTTTTCTATTATTTTCCCTTCCTCACTTTTCATTGCCACCACGTTGTTTGACTTTGTGCCGTCGAGTTTTTTTTTTTCTTGAAGTCCCAGAAGGCTGCTCCATTTACTCCCCCTTTCGACTTTATTTCGGCTGCTGTTTCCTTAATCCTGATTCCATCTTCCTTTCCCTTTTTCTCTAATAATATATTCACTTATTAATCTCTCCTGTACTTGCCACAGCCTCTTCTCTTCTGTACTTCTAGACTTTTTGTTCTCTCTTTTGATCCTCCTTCCGGCCCTCATTAGGTCTCTTAATACTTTTGTTTTTCTTTCCTTTTTCTCTTTGCATCTTTTCATGCACTTGCAGTTCCTCGCCGGGTGAGCGGCTAATATTTTGGTCGTGAAATCTCTGAAGAACAAGAGGAATTTGTTTCTAATTACAATTATAATTACAATTGATCCCGTTGCTAGGTAACCAATTGGTTCTTAGCCGTAAAAATAAATCTAATGGTAAGAGCTGTTAATCAGCTCAGTGGTCTGGTTAAACTAAGATATCATTTTTTTCAAGCCAAGAAACCTTAAAAAAAAATGAATATGATTCCTACATGGTAAAGTTATAGAATCATTAAGCCAAGATTAAAAAAAAATAGCCTATGAGGATGGTAACAAGGGAAAGAATCTTGGTCAAGCAAGCTCTTGGCCCATAGCTATCGATTTGGCAGATATGTTCATTACTTTGTCCTTCTTTTGAAGGACAATCCCATTCAAAATTAGGCAAAATGACTTTCTTATGGTAGTCTTCCGTTAACAATACTCTCCAAGTACCGTTCCAAAGCCTTGAACAGAAAGAAATGACTGTCCTGGCCTTTTTTTCTCGTTGGTTTGTTTACAAGATGCTTTCTAATCTTTGATATGTACACAAATTAGAATTCGATATTCTTTACTACCACTACAACGGATCTCAGACCAATTGTATTTCGAAATATATTGTACAGTAATGATTAACTTACCTGTAATAAAATAAGTTAACTATATGCATACATTCAAGATTCTCACTTTGATTTTTATGCAGTTTTATATTTCTTTGTTATAGCAACAATTGACTGTTGCCTGACCACCACCCCACCTTTTGACAATTATATATCAGAGTGAAACTCGACATAAAATAATAAGTATAACCACATGATTGATTGATTTGTGTTAAATGGCATCGCAATGAAAACAAATGCCACAGGTAATAGATTACATATCACGCCGTTAAAAGCTTGTATGGTTAAGGCTATGGTGTATGGTCAGCTGTTTCCTAACTTTGATTAGAATCTAACAATTGTGTCATTTCATTTCACTGCGCAATAACTGATCTCCTCAATGTTTATACATAAATAAACGGTTTGTCACTTTAGAAGTTTTGTTACTAAAAATACACTGTTATTATACTGCAAATAAACACTGTTTTGTTGGTATGTATAATAATAGTTTTTGATTGCATTACCATCTTTCATATTCGTGTGGGACTTCTGACCTGATTTTTTTTGTTGAATAAGCAAGCGTGAGCTAAATTCTTCGAAGCGTTTTGTGGGGAAAAATTTATAATAAAATTCGGCCATGCTAGCGTAAACATACTTTAAAATTCTGGTATATCATTGGAAATGTGAAAGAAGTAAGAATTACCAAGAAAAAAAATATACATACAATTTTTTTCTGTTAAACTAAGAATAAAAGGAAAAACACTATACAAAATATTTTTCTTTCTCGACAAATTAATGACGAGTTGAAAGCATCGCCTACAAACGTCTGGCTGAGAAATCTCTCTCTCTCTCTCTCTCTCTCTCTCTCTCTCTCTCTCTCTCTCTCTCTCTCTCTCCCAGCCATCTTGCTGCCAATCGCCCGACCGCTCACAACAACCACAGCAACCAAAACAAAAACAACACGAGAAGCGCAACAACAAAAACAACACGAGAAGCGCATCCGAGATTCACAGCCTCGGAAATCCTAAACCGGCCGACCGAATGACTCGCGGGCCATCCATTATGAATGCGACCATTGAGACGCTACAACGGCCCCTGAATATCGGACAGTCCGGTTGTCGAATTATTCACGGATTCCCGTGTATCGCCGTAGTATGACGAGGGCCTGGACAGACAGCGATTTACCCCGGAAAAAAAACCGGCGGATTTTTTTATATTTTCGTCGGGCGGTTGACGACTATCTGGTCAGTGCCGAAGTACGGACAAGTGACGATAGAGTGATGATTGATGCTATTTGATGATTGATGGGATTATTAGTGATTTTATAAACGATGTTTTCGTTATCAGTAAATGGAGCATTAATCCTCATATGAATCAATTCTTTTCAGAATTTTCAGAATGCAAAATTTTAAACGGAAAATTCCCATTTACAGTAGCCTTACCGTTCACTAAATAAATTCTTCACCGCAACTTCCGATAGCGGGATAATACATTCGAATGGGCATTAATATTGGGTATAAGGTTTAAATGAAGGCTGATGCCCTTGTACCCGGGTAAACTTTCTACATGAAGATCGAAATGTAAATTTATAAAATAAATTTTTTTTTTTTTTTAGGAAACTCAAGGCCTAATTTTAAGCACTTTTATAAGTCCTTAAAATTAGGCCTTGCATTTAATACATTTTTATCTATTTACCAATTTATTCATTTATTTTCTCCTCTTTCAATAAGCGAGATCTCTATTCTTTCCGTATTTCCCTTTATTTCCTCTTACTTCTTCCTCTTATTGCACATCTTAATTCTTTGGCAGCTTAAATTTCAAATCAATGGCTCCTGTGATGGGCTCGTTCAGTATGAATAGGGTTCATAATAATAATAATAATAATAATAATAATAATAATAATAATAATAATAATAATAATAATAATAATAATAATAATAATATGAAGCAAATAACAAGTCATCCTATTAATATTATTTATTATTTTTTCATAGTCTGATCTCACTGGTGGGTTAGTTAAAAGTACTGGATATTTCTTTGCCAGCTTCTTTAATATCTATCTCTGTCTGTCCGTCTGTCTGTATTGCCTCGTTCGCAAAATAATTCATTCATGTATCTATAATCTTTTATGAATAATAATTTGAATAATTCAGGTTCGGTCTCTCTTGCTTAACTGAAGGAGTTTCAAGTCTGTTTAGAATACTTAATACGTTTAAATGTACGCCGAAAGTCTGTTTAGAATATTTAATAAACGGAATACTTAATACGTTTAAATGTACGCCAAAATCCTGTTTAGAATATTTAATACGTTTAAATGTACGTCAAAAACCTGTTTAGAATATTTAATAAGTACAAATGTACGCCAAAACTGTTTAGGAAATTTAATACGTCAAAATGTACGTCAAAAGTCTGTTTAGAATATATAATGTTTAAATGTACGTCAAAGGCCTGTTTAGAATATGTAATGTTTAAATGTACGTCAAAAGACTGTTTAGAATATTTAATACATCAAAAGACTGTTTAGGATATTTAATACGTCAAAAGACTGTTTAGAATATTTAATACGTCAAAAGACTGTTTAGATATTTAATACGTCAAAAGACTGTTTAGAATATTTAATACGTCAAAAGACTGTTTAGAATATTCAATACGTCAAAAGACTGTTTAGAATCTTTAATACGTCAAAAGACTGTTTAGAATATTTAATACGTCAAAAGCCTGTTTAGAATATTTAATAAGTCAAAATATTGTTTAGAATATTTAATAAGTCAAAAGGTTGTTTAGAACATATACGTCAAAATGTACGCCAAAACTGTTTAGAATATTTAATAAGTCAAAAGACTCTTTATAATATCTAACTCGTTTAAATGTGCATTATCATATTACTACAATCACACGGATACGCCAAGAAATATTGCATTAATTAGTTTGCGTGCGTGCGTGCGTGTGTGTGTGTGTGTGTGTGTGTGTGTGTGTGTGTGTGTGTGTGTGTGTGTGTGTATGTTTTAATTTTTATTAAAGCAAATCAAAGTCACGCTTGATCGTAAAGTTGACGCGACATCACCACGAACGCAAAATATAAAATTTTATTACTAAATGCTAAACAAAATCAATCATGTGACATTGCCTTAGTGAATGTTACAGAGAAACAATACAAGTTTAAGGAATCATCAGAAACATTACTGCCTTTCTGTGAGGTTATGAAACTCCGACGATAAAAACAAATGAAACTTGACTCCGGAAGGAGAAGGGTTTTGCAAAAATTGAAAAGTACTGACATCTGATGAATTTATTATTATTATTATTATTTAAAAGATGAACGCTATTCAAGTGGAACAAATCCACCAAAGGAACCACTGACTTGAAATTCAAGCTTCTAAAGAATATTATTATTATTATTATTATTATTATTATTATTATTATTATTTAAAAGAAGAATCCTATTCATATAGAACAAGCACACCAAAGGGGCCATTGACTAGGAATTCAAGCTTCCAAAGAATGATGTAACACAAGGTAATAGAAAATAAAGGAAGAAGAAATCATTTACAAAAGAAAAAATAAATTAACATATTAACAAATGAATAGATGAGGCAATTGAGCGACACCTTTGTTTGGCCTAGGGAATAAAGACATATTTCAATTACAAAAAAATTAAACCAAAAAGTAAGTCACAAAAGGATTTCTAAAGATGACCACAAAAAAAAAAAAAAAAAGCGGAAATGTATAAGAATGTAATTACGATAGCATGGCGCAACGACCCATTATGTGCTCTCTCTCTCTCTCTCTCTCTCTCTCTCTCTCTCTCTCTCTCTCTCTTTAACAGTCTCGCTTTCTCTCCCTTCTTTCGACACACGAACAGTAAAAGTGACTTTTCTTCAACGTTATCTCTCTCAACGATCTCCGAGCGTCGGCCGAATCTTGTTCCCCTTTGTTTACGTCCGTTTTTTTGTTTTATTTCCTTTTTTTTTTCTTGCCTGTTGCGTAGATCAGCTTCCGTACGCAGACGGGCGTTTTACGCCGATATCGTTCCGATGAATGAGCGGCCGCGGTTGGTAACAGTTACGGGGAAAAGTTAGGGTTGCGTACTTCATTTAGGTAATGTACGCGAGTCGCCGTTGGTGCGTAAAAGATCCTGTGCCCATCGGGAAGGGTGGTTAGGAGGTATGCGATCGGGCATGGGCATGGTGGGTGGTATTGGAATATACATACATATATATATATATATATATATATATATATATATATATATATATATATATATATATATATATATATATATATATATATAATATATATTTTATCACATCACATCACCGTGATTCATTTACAAGCATTAAGCTACAAATGTCCTTTAATGTCCAATTCGCTCTGCCTCGGAAATAATATATTATATATTATATGTTATATGTTACCCGAAGGAGAAATTTTTTAGTTGATGATAAGTACGTCGTCTCGTGGGCTCGGAAGACAAGAACTTAGGACCACAGTGACGCGCATTAAACCACACGGACAACAAGTGTGTGTGTGTGTGTGTGATTTGGGAAATGCAAGACTCCCATAGATGCCAATCATACTTTCGGTAACGCCATAAAAAGAAAAAGCGAATTGAAAAAAGGTAAGCAAGTAAAAAAAATATATTCTTAGAGGGATTCATTAATATCCGGGGCACGATTACCTCTAAGGATAAGACGCAAGCAAAGAAATTTCCTTCCGCCCATCTTCTCGCACCTAATGGCGAATCCTCGTCAGAAGAAATTTCAGGCAAACATCTTTTTTCCATTTACGTTCAACATCCGAACTTCAGTTCCACAATTTCAACAACTTCCTAAAGGAAGTGGATGCAAAATCAACTGGAAAATATGTGGAACCAGTCGGCGAATAGCCCACCTGGTTATTTTGGGGACAAATTCCTTTTTATGTGGACAGAGTGGTTTGAGTTCGAGCTTTCCAATGTCTGACTTGTGTTCTGAAATACACACACACATATATATATATATATATATATATATATATATATATATATATATATATATATATATATATAATGTCTAGACTCTAGAACGTTGACTGAAAGTCGTTGGTGGGTACTATCGGGTGTTCGAGTCACTTGGGTACCAGATCACTGAATACTTACAATTCCCCTTCGGTGATATTCCCGAAGTGTCGCGCATTGGATATTAAACGACATTTGTAGCCAAATGCTTGTATATAAAAGTGTCACAGTGATGTGATCAAAAATCATATATATATATATATATATATATATATATATATATATATATATATATATATATATATATATATATATATATATATATATATATATATATATATATATTTTTGTTACTTAACTTCAATATAAAATTTGTGTTAAAGGATCTTATTATTTCGAGTTCAGGCTGTCTTGTTTTGAGCAAAATTCATTATGAAAATTGGTCTTCAAAATATGTGATAATTTTATTGTACTGATATGGGAATAAAAGCACGTTAAAAGAAAAGAAGAAAGAAGATGCCCAGAGTTAACAACCTGAGAGAGAGAGAGAGAGAGAGAGAGAGAGAGAGAGAGAGAGAGAGAGAGAGAGAGAGAGGGAAAGAAAGAGAGATAAGAAGAGGAGAGAGAGAGAGAGGAGACTATAGGGTGAGGAAGAGACTCAAACTTTCAAACAGCGTCGACTTCGTCTCTGTCCGGACAACAGTATGGCTGTGAATATTGCAGAGGAAGATTGCTACATTGTCAAACATGCTTTTTCTCTCTCTCTCTCTCTCTCTCTCTCTCTCCTATTAGGGTTTGGTGGCTTGTACGTCTCTGTGTCTATCGGTCGGTGCAATGAAACAATCGAATTCGTTTTTTAAAAGCCAATATGAAAAGAAAATGATTATGTATTTACTCGCCACTTTTATTGATAGAGAGTGATGCAACTTACTTTCTTACTTCACTCTGTTTAATATCTGTACCTATCTATCTATCTATCATATCTATCTATCATATATATATATATATATATATATATATATATATATATATATATATATATATATATATATATATATATATATATATATATATATATATATATATATATATATATATATATATATATATATATATATCATCGTGATCTTTTCCTCCCTCCATGTTTAGCTTAATATTTTCCGATTTCTTTTTCAACTCTATTTTTTTTCCCAACTCTGGGAAACATCGCTTAGTCGGGTAGCAAAGACATTGAATCTTTGGTAACATACCCCAGGGTATGCCCGAGAGAATCGCCATATTTTTTCCGTGGTACCAACACCATCGGGAAAAAGGAACATGTCGGAGAGAGAGAGAGAGAGAGAGAGAGAGAGAGAGAGAGAGAGAGAGAGAGAGGATGAAAAAGTTCGGATGTGTGCCAACGCTTTATAGATTGCGTTCGCCATTTTTATGGAAAGTGTGAATTCAAGTATATTATATGAGATCGTATAAGTTCATATTTTATGAAATCGTATAAGATCATATTATATGAAATCATATAAGATCATATCATAAAATCGTATAAGATCATATCATATAGAATCGTATAAGACCACATCATATGAAATCATAAAGATCATATCATATGAAATCGTATATGATCATATCATATGGAATCATATAAGATCTTATTGTATGAAATCATATAAGATCATATCATATGAAATCATATAATATCATATCATATGAAAAACACTCCTGTTTTCAAAGAGAATATCACTATTTTCTTCAGTACTAATATTACTAATACCTAAGTATTCCGGATGACGTCAGTTCATAAGAATTCTCGGGTTCCCTAAAATGCTTAAACTTCAGTTTCTTACAATGCGAAGACCAACGGGAGTGGCCGTCAAAATGCTGTGATCTAATGCGGGCCAAATGAAAACCAATAAATAGAAGTTGGGGAAAACAGAGGCAAGTAGAGAGTTCCGAAGCCTGATAGTAGGTTACAGGGAAACGACACCAAGGAACCACGACTATAACGCGCTAAACAGAATGAGAAAAATAACAGTTGGGGGAAAAAGTTGCAAGTAGAGAGTTCCGAAGCCTGACAGAAGAGGGAAGAAACACACAGGAACCACAAATATATCACGCCATATAGAAATAGAAAAATAACACTTGGGGAAAAAAGAGGCAGGTAGAGAGTTCCGAAGCCTGACAGTACAGGGTAGGAACACAAAGGAACCACGAATATAACACGCCAAATAGAAAAAAGAAAAATAACGAGGAAAAAGAGGAAAGTAGAGAGTTCCGAAGCTGGGTAGTGCAGGGAATATAACGCAGATGCATCTTGGCACCTCTTAGCAAGGCACTCTCGTGTGGTACCGTGCTTAAGCATTTAAACGCCTCAATGAAATGTCAGAAGGATTATAGAAGGATTTTCAAAACCGTTCATATCATATTTATTTTTTCAATTATTCAACAGCAGACTTACGGTTTTACTCCTCAGATGAAGTAACTTGTACGTAATCATTATATATATATATATATATATATATATATATATATATATATATATATATATATATATATATATATATATAATAAATATAATTTTTTAAGTATTTTCTCTCTTATACAATTCCTATTGAAATTGATGGCATTCTCTGCAGTTACTATCTTCTTATCAAGACTCTGAATCAGTCTATACTTCTTTTTCTCCACTGCTAAGCTTCTTAGGAATAAGGAGAATTCATTCAGGATTCTCTCCATATATATATATATATATATATATATATATATATATATATATATATATATATATATATATATATATATATATATATAATATATATATATTATAAAAAAGTGCCAGTAGGTCCTTAACCATCATCTTGTCATAGTAAAGAAACGTACTGAAATCTCTATTAAAAACAAACTTAAATACTTCATTACACGGACCAACAGACGTAGAGACATATAGACCACAAAACCCTAATTGTAGAGAGAGAGAGAGAGAGAGAGAGAGAGAGAGAGAGAGAGAGAGAGAGAGCATGTCTGCTGACAATGTAGCAATCTTCCCCTGCAATATTCACAGCCGTATTGCCGGTCCGACAGAGGCGAAGTCGACGCTGATTGGAAAGTTTGAACCTCGTGTCTCCCGGGCGATGGGAAACTCTGCTGTCCCTCGTTTGCTGCTGACAAATTGTCCCCCTTTTTTTTGTTACCCTTTCAGTCATCCTACACACACTCTCTCTCTCTCTCTCTCTCTTTTTCTCTCTCTGAAGGATGATGTGGAGTACATAACTTCTTTGCCAATCTGATTCGTTTTCTCTCTCTCTCTTTCTCTCTCTATCTTCTTTTTCTCTCTTTCTCCTTCTCTCTCTCCCACTGCCCCTCCTCTCTCTCTCTCTCTCTCTCTCTCTCTGAAGGATGTTGTGGAGTACATAACGTCTTCTCTAGACAGATTCGTTTCCTCTCTCTCGCTCTCTCACTTTCTCTTCCTCTCTCTCTCGCTCTCTCTCTATCCTCTTTTTCTCTCTTTCTCCCTCTCTCTCCCACTGTCCCTCTCTCTCTCTCTCTCTCTCTCTCTCTCTCTCTCTCTCTCTCTCTAGTCGTTGTATCTGGTCAGGGTTAAGCCCCACTTCTGCCCATATCAGCACAATAAAATCATTACCTAACAATTTTAGAGAACAATTTTTCCTAACAATTTTTGACCCGAAAGAAGATCATTGGAACTCAAAACAAACACTTCCAGTTTTACGAATTGCGTAACAAAATGTATATTTTCAAAATTAGATTTCAAATATGGCAAAGGCGGTTAAAAATAACTTTTGAAGATACAGGAAGCATCGTCTAATGCTTAAACCCTTTCTCAGTTCTCTTTTGTGAATTTACCGAAATCAGAACAAATATTTGGATCATGTCAAGATTAGCGAACCCACACCAGCAGGGCTCGCTATTCTTTACGAGAAGATTATTGGGTTCGTTATTCTTGACATGGGAATAATCGGGTTCGCTGTTCTAGACGTGAACACTTCGGTACCAGACATTTGATCCCCCAGGGGCTAGTACTAAACAAGGCGAAATACATTTGACCCTCCCAGGGGCTAGTACTAAACACGGAGAAACAGTGTAGATAAGTATACCTTAGTTTAACCAGACCACTGAGCTGATTAACAGCTCTCCTAGGGCTGGCCCGAAGGATTCGACTTATTTTACGTGACTGAGAACCAACTGGTTACCTAGCAACGGGACCTACAGCTTACTGTGGAATCCGAACCACATTATACCAAGAAATGAATTTCTATCACCAGAGATAAATTCCTCTAATTCTTCATTGGCCGGTCGGAGACTCGAACTCGGGCCTAGCAGAGTGCTAGCCGAGAACTCTACCGACTCGTCCAACGAGGAACTAACAGTGTAGCTGAATCACTGTTTCGCCGTGTTTAGTACCAGCCCTCATGTGGAACTGGAGTTCGGACCGGAAAGGGTTGGCCAGTCTTTACATGGGGATCATTGGGTTCGCTAATCTTGACATGATCCTTCCCCCTTCCCCTCTCTCTCTCTCTCTCTCTGCCGTTATCTGATAGCCAACGGAAGCAGCTCTTCGCCACCTAACATATTTCTTGCAACTACGATGCCTGAAACAAGTATTTGATGTTGTTTAAACAAGTATTTGCTGTTTCACTATCGGATGCATCTGCAAGAAAAAATATTCAACTACAATGTTACTGCAAATAATAATAATAATAATAATAAAATAATAATAATAATAATAATAATAATAATAGATTGAGTCTTGAAATGGAGAACAAATCCAGTTATGTATGGGTACATAATTGTACCCATCCATAACTGCGGATTTGTTTCTCCAGTAATAATAATAATAATAATAATAATAATAATAATAATAATAATAATAATAATAATAATAATAATAATTGTACCCACACATTGCGGAGGATTTGTTTCTCCAATAATAAGAATAAAAATAATAATATTTGTACCCATACATAACTGTGGATTTGTTTTTCCAATAATAATAATAATAATAATAATAATAATAATAATAATAATAATAATAATAATAATAATAATTTTGTACCCATACATAACTGTGGTTTTGTTTCTCCAAAAATAATAATAATAATAATAACTACTACTAATAATAATAATAATAATAATAATAATAATAATAATAAGTGTACCCATCCATAGCGGAGGATTTGTTTCTCCAATAATAATAATAATAATGATAATAATAATAATAATAATAATAATAATAATAATAATAATAATAATAAAAAATTTCTACCCATACATAGCCAGGATTTGTTTCTCCTAATAATAATAATAATAATAATAATAATAATAATAATAATAATAATAATAACAACAACAACTGTGATAATAATAAACAAAATCACTGGGTCATAATTAAATAATGTCCATCTTATGAAACAATAACTTGTTATATATGCGTATATTCCATTTCCTCCTATGTTTTCTTATCACTATTTGGACATTCGGCTTCTGCATGCGAATTGTGAAAGGAAACAGCAAGGGAATTTCTCTGTAATCTTATTACAGAACAATAATAATAATAATAATAATAATAATAATAATAATAATAATAATAATAATAATTTTAATTTATATGAGTCTTTTCTATGCGTCTTACATACATTAAATGCATCAGAAATAGCTAATTCCTTCAGAGAAGGTCCCCTCCCTAATAATAATAATAATAATAATAATAATAATAATAATAATAATAATAATAATAATAATAATAATAATTTTAATTTATATGGAGTCTTTTCTATGCGTCTTATATAAATTAAATGCATCACAAATAGCTAATGCCATCAAAGAAGGTCTCCTCCCTATTAATAATAATAATAATAATAAATAATAATAATAATAATAATAATAATAATAATTAATAATAGCACGAGTTCATAATGTTTAAATCTTATGTGTCATTTGTACCTACACAAATGTGGAGTTTTTTCTCCAATAATAATAATAATAATAATAATGATAATAATAATAATAATACTTTTGCCAGACACCGCAAGAAACGATAATCCCGAACGTGAAACTCATAATAATAAAAATAATAATAATAATAATAATATTAATTATAATAATAATAATAATATTATTTCATCTTTTCCGGAACACATGCTCGATGGAAACATCAACATATTTCCGTTTCCCACTTAGGTGCAATTCCATTCATACACATATCTGTCGTGGCATAGTTATTTTAATTTCATCGTGGCCGTATCCTTTGAATATATTTCTCGTCTCGTTATTTCTATGAAAGAAGTTTGGCTTGTGTGTGTGTGTGTGTGTGTGTGTGTGTGTGTGTGTGTGTGTGTGTGTGTATATATATATATATATATATATATATATATATATATATATATATATATATATATATATATATATATATATATATATGATAAATAACTTGTAAAACATTAATAAAACTGTGAGGTCAACTAATGGACCGAGGAAATGGGGGAGGGGGAAAGATTGACTGATTTTGCTATTAGAACCTGGCGTCACAAGCACTATGGTCATATAAACTGGAGGAGGAGGAGGAGGAGGAGGAACAGTAGCAGGGTAACCAGTTGTTACGTGAGATGTCAATCCAGGTGTTACGCGACAGACGATCAGCAGGAAGCGCCGGCGAAAGGAAGAGAACGAAAATGCCCATATCATCCTCTCCATCGTAACGTCTAACGCATTGTTACGCAATGACCAACAGCATCATCCCCCCCCCTCCCCATCTCCATGTAACGTAACAATGAAAGGAAGAAGCCTCGCTCGCTCCCCGAAGGAGGAAAACGGAAAGTGAACGAAAAAGTAAAAGTCCGGCGGGAAAGGAACGACGGGAGCTGCGTTTCTGTCTGAGTCGAGATCAATCGCGTTCGGCTGACGAGCTGAGAAGGGTCGTTCTGCCAAGCGCGCTCGCTCGCTGTCCCGTATCATACCCGTACAGAGTCGGTTTACAGTAGTTGCCAGTGATTTCTTTTGCATGGTCAAGACTTGTCTAGCTAGCAACTAGCTTAGCTCTCCATCCACTGTAACTTTAAATCGCGTTGGGCTGATGAGTTCAGAAGGTTCTTTCTGCATAGCGCGGCCGCTCGTGTCCCGTACCATACCCGTATAGAATCGCTCTAGTTGCCAGTGATTTCTTGCAGAATCCAGATCTGTCTAGCTACAAGCTTCGCTCTCCGCGTGGATATGGTCACAGAACTGCCGGCGATACGTCTCAGCTTACGTCGGAGCGACGCCAGAGGGCCTAGGTCAAAGTTCAGTGTCTCGAAGGAGAGATTTGAATATTGATTAAGCGACTTGAAGAAATTTCATTGATGATGAAGCTGGGTATGTCGAAAGGCAGGTCCATTTTATGGATCTCTGGACTGGTGAGTATTCTTGTTCTTGTGGATCTCCTGACACCCACACATGCACACATAATATATATATATATATATATATATATATATATATATATATATATATATATATATATATATATATATATATATATATATATATATATATATATATATATATATATATATATATATATAAAATTTGTCCCAAGGCCAAGCGCTGAAACCTATGAGGTCAATCAGCGCTGAAAGGGAAACTGAGAGTAGAAAGGTTGAAAGGTGTAACGGGAGGAAAACCTCGCAGCTACACCGAGAAACAGTTGTTAGGGGACGGTCGAGGAAACTCAAATGAAAGAAAGAGAATATGAATGGAGGTACAGTAAAAGTAATGAAAGGGGTTGCAGCTAGGGGACGAAGGGACGTTGCAAAAAACCTTGAGTAACGCCTGCAGTGAGCCACGCGGGATGCACTGACGGCACTACCCTCCTACTGGGTATTTAAAATATATCTTTTCCTAAAAGTTTGCCGGCTTTTTCTGTCCGCCCTCAGATCTTAAAAACTACAGAGGCTAGAGGGCTGCAAATTGCTATGTTGATCATCCACCCTCCAATCATCAAACATACCAAATTGAAGCCCTCGAGCCTTAGTAGTTTTTATTTTATGTAAGGTTAAAGTTAATCGTGATAGTGCATCAGGCAGCGATATAGACCAGGCCACCACCGGGCCGTGGTTAAAGTTTCATGGGCCGCGGCTCACACAGCGTTATACCGAGACCACCGATAGATCTATTTTCGGTGGCCTTGATTATACGATGTAGCGGCTGTACAGAAAACTCGACTGGGCTGAAGAAACTTCGTCGCATTTTTTACTTGTTTTACTATAAGATATACTTTTAATAATGAATAATGCAAAGGAACGTACACCCTCGTGTCCTGATTTTGACCAGGCCTGACGGAAGATAAGAAGAGAAGTGAGGGAGAAAGGAAAAGAAAGTAGGAATGAGGTAATCATATATAACAGTTTAATCCTCTGACCTGAATTTTACGAAAATCGATGATTTTATAGACAATTTCAATTTTAAAACTCAAATTACTTTCGAAAGCAGCATTTATACGAACGTTTAAACACCTCAATATAATAATAATAATAATAATAATAATAATAATAATAATAATAATAATAATAATAATAATAATAATAATAATAATAGGAAAAAGATCTTCTTTAATACAGGTTTTGTTAAACAAAATGGCAGTTTCAACAGCATTTATTTTATATAGTAAACGCTCAATTCGTCTTATCAGTTGCTCTTCTTGCGCTGGAATGGTTGCAAGCAATTGACCGATATTCATATCCGGTGGTTTAATGACGTGTAGGAGGTAGTTCTGTAGGGTGTCGAGTGTCGACTAGTTTCGCCCTTCTCGTTAGGGCATCATTCAGGACAGGATCGCAGGATGCAATGGATATCGGTCAATTGCTTGCAACCATTCCAGCTTAAGAAAAGCAATTGATAAGACGAATTGAGCGTTTACTATAAAAAATAAATGCTGTTGAAACTGCCTTTTTGTTTAACAAAACCTGTAATAATAATAATAATAATAATAATAATAATAATAATAATAATAATAATAATAATAATAATAATAATACTAAAAGGTATGGGGCTCGCAACCTCATCCCAAAAGATTCGCTGGCAGCAGGAATGCTACTAGTAATCTGATAAATCAGTGCTTTCATTAACAAAAATATAAAAATTAACCCATTCACTGTTGACTACTACAAGCAAATGACTCCATAATCATCCTAAAGCAAGTTGTGCTCAATTAAGGTAGATTGCTTTCAATCCCATTCACACTAACTTTACTTATACTATAAAAGGTTTATCAGTGCCAACCCGGGGGACCTCTCTCTCTCTCTCTCTCTCTCTCTCTCTCTCTCTCTCTCTCTCTCTCTCTCTCTCTCATACATACATAGTCACTTCTACAGTTACCAATTATTATTGGAATTATCAGTCTCTCTCTCTCATATATACGTAAACTCACTTCTACAGTTACTAATTATTATTGGAATTATCAGAGTCTCTCTCTCTCTCTCATATATATACATAAACTCACATATACAGTTACTAATTATTATTGGAAAATTATCAGTCTCTCTCTCTCTCTCATACAAACATAGTCACTTCTGCAGTTACTCATTATTATCGGAATTATCAGTCTCTCTCTCATTCATACATACATAAACTCACTTATACAGTTACTAATTATTATTGGAATTACTTATACAGTTACTAATTATTATTGGAATTATCAGTCTCTCTCTCTCTCATACATTCATAAACTCACTTCAACAGTTACTCATTATTATTGGAATTATCAGTCTCTCTCTCTCTCTCCAGTGACCGCCAATTGACAGTTTTTCAGTCCCCCCCTCCCCCCACCTCAATCTCTTTCCCTGTACCCGATCGTCGTGTGCGCTGCGTGTACGCTTGACTTTGGCGTACGTCTTATGTACGCCGTCGCGAGCGCGAGCGCGCACGCCTATTATATGAGAGCGGTTTCACCCCCATCGTGTGAATAGTTTACCAACTTCGACCACGTATCGCCGTCCGAGTTCGATCCCCCGGGGGAGTTATTTCTCTCTCTCTCTCTCTCTCTCTCTCTCTCTCTCTCTCTCTCTCTCTCTCTCTCTCTCTCTCTCGAAGTTTTGAGTTTTCCCTCGGTCTTCTTTAAGTGTCTTTTTGTGTTTTTCTAAAAGCTGGTGGTGGTGCTCGCTATCCCTTCGGGAGAGAGAGAGAGAGAGAGAGAGAGCTTAGGTATTGCAGAGATATTAAGACTTTGATGTTAGAGAGAGAGAGAGAGAGAGAGAGAGA
Organism: Macrobrachium rosenbergii; assembly: GCF_040412425.1. Taxonomy (NCBI): domain Eukaryota; kingdom Metazoa; phylum Arthropoda; class Malacostraca; order Decapoda; family Palaemonidae; genus Macrobrachium; species Macrobrachium rosenbergii. The sequence continues at coordinate 73,603,288 of NC_089788.1, read as the reverse complement.
GAGAGAGAGAGAGAGAGAGAGAGAGTCTCTCTAAAAACCTTTGAGGAATACGCGGGTGCAGGTTGCTAAGAAAATGAATGCTGTTCCACTGGCCAATGACAGATGTCCCACACATGGTATATCTGCATTCACTCACTCTCTCTCTCTCTCTCTCTCTCTCTCTCTCTCTCACACGTTCTTACTCCTTTCTCTCTCTCTCTCCTTTTCTTGATCCTCATTCTCTGTCCTTCTCTCTCATTTTGTAACTCTCTCTTTCCTTGTTAATCCTCTCTCTCTCTTTCTCTCTCATGAGTTACCCTCCCTTTTCCTTTTCTTTTGTTAATTCTCAATCTTTGCCAGTTCCCCCGACTCTCTCTCTCTCTCTCTCTCTCTCTCTCTCTCTCTCTCTCCAAGGACATAGAAGAGAAAATGAAATCCCCAATTCTAGCTTCGATCACCCGAAGGCATTTTCACAAACAGTGATTTTAGACGTCAACCGACTTTCTCTCAGGGAAAGCACGCGATGAAAGAAAGGAGGAAGAAAGGAAACAGCTGAATCAAACATTTAATAGTCTAAGAAAGTGGTTAAAGGATGACAGGGTACCAGTGACCTTGGCATTTTGGGGTATCAATAGTTCATTGCAGTTTCTACCGTTTCGTTATTGATTCGAAAGTTTTGAAAGTACTTAATCTTGTGAATCTCTCTCTCTCTCTCTCTCTCTCTCTCTCTCTCTCTCTCTCTCTCTCTCTCTCTCTCTATATATATATATATATATATATATATATATATATATATATACATACATACATACATACATACATACATACATACATATATGTATATATATGGATCTCTCAATATATATGTGTGTATGTATATTTACATACATATATATATATATATATATATATATATATATATATATATATGTATACATACACATACAAACTTGTATATGATATATATATATATATATATATATATATATATATATATATATATATATATATATATATATATATATATATATATATATATATATATATATATATATATATATATATATATATATATATATATATATATATATATATATATATATATATATATATATATATATATATATATATATATAAACATACACAAAATCTACTGGTCACTTTCCACCAGTATATATGCAAATGTAATGACCTCTTTTCAATTTCCTCACTTTTCGAGAAATCTATAGGTCATTGGAGCTATTATAAATACACACACACACATATATATATATATATATATATATATATATATATATATATATATATATATATATATATATATACATATATACATATATTTATATAATATATTTGTGTCACAATTTCTGGCAGACATTCAGCTCTGCTTAACCCATAAAAATAAAAAAATAATCAAATCAATATATCAACACCAGAACAAAAACCGCGAGTAACTGCGTGCATATGCATCAACACCAAAATTAAGCAAAGCCCAACATATCCATCAGAAACAAACAAACACACAGGAAGCTCCCTCCTCCCCTGTCTTTAGGTCATAAAAAATAGCGCGGGGAATACCAGCGGCCAATAAACCCTATGGTTTATGGAAGAGAGGGGGGAACGCGAGACAAACTTTCCTATCAGCGAGGGACCCGGCTGCCCGCCTAAGTGACCCCCATCAATAGCGAGACTCCCAAAAATCCATTAAAAATACCGAGATTGTGATTTATTTCCGTCGAGTTGCCTACTTCTTCTTCTTTTTCTTCTTCTCCCAGACCCTGTACATTCCTGCCCACTTCCCTTCCTCCCCAGATTTTGTACGAATTTTAGTATTGAGGTAACGGGGCAACAGCTTCTTTGATGGGGATTTTCATGTGCATATTTTAGGAGCCGTTGCAAAGAATATATTGTCCATTACTCCTACTACTAACACAACCCTACGACTTCTGTTTAGGAGCCGTTGCAAAGGATATATGTTGTACATTACTACTACTATTACGTGTGCTTAGGGGCCATTGCAAAGGCTATGTTTTACTGCAGCACCAGTAGGCTACTACTATTAATTATACTTAGGGAGCCGTTACAAAAGCTATGTTTTATACCACTACTACTAGTTTTGCTTAGCAGCCGTTGCAAAGGTTAAAATGTCAGTTACTATTAATACTGCTACTACTATTACCGTTACGAGTTACTGTACTAATTTATATTGCTTAATTAGAGCTGAAAAGTGTATGGCTTTTAAAATGGTTCCAAAATAATTAGTAATCATCTGATTTTCGAAATTCATAGCATTTCGGAGAATATTACGCGTTCTTTCAGACTAAACCATTTTGGACAATTTGTGATTTTTTTTTCAAAATCATACACTGATATTACAGTATATTCTATTATATCATATGCAGATTCATTTATCAAGTTTTCCGAGGTCACAAAGAGCTTTTTCCCCCTTTACTTTCAAACTTGTCACCTAACTTTCTCAATCAAAATCATAATAAATACTTTCCATTGTAATTGCTTTACTCTCTGCAAGTAAATGTGGTAAGATGCAATTGCAAGAAGCCGTTATAATTCTAGCAATTGCATCTTATCACATTTACCTTCATAGAGTAAAGCAATTATTCCTCTCACCCATGACTTCGGCACTCTTTCTTCATCCAGGCGTACCTTACAAACCCTGGTCAGCTACTCAATCACTCTGTCGCCACTGTACCACAGTATCTCATTGTATCGCAGATATATTTTTTCCTTCGCTGAAACTTTTATTTCCTTATTTACTGTTTTTATTCCTTCTTCCTATTCCCATGTACCAACAAAACCAGTGTCTTTGTCAGGAATATAATTTACTTATCTTGGTTACCAGAGGAATATTGGAGGTTTTACATATCGAGTAGTACGTGTTATTTCTTACTCAGGAATCGAACCTGGGGTCTCTCACTCGCTAGGCGAGTGTCCTTCCTGCTGAACTACAATGACTCATTATGGATCTGTACAACTGAACTACAATGACTCATTGTGGATCTCTGCAACTGAACTACACTGACTCATTATGGATCTCTGCAACTGAACTATACGGACTCATTATGGATCTCTGAAACTGAACTGCAATGACTCATTATGGATCTCTGCAACTGAACTGCAATGACTCATTATGGATCTCTGCAATTGAATTACAATGACTCTTTGTGGATCTCTGCAACTGAACTACACTGACTCATTATGGATCTCTGCAACTGAACTACAGTGACTCATTATGGATCTCTGCAACTGAACTGCTGTGACTCATTATGATCTCTGCAACTGAACTACAATGACTCATTATGGATCTCTGAAACTGCACTAAAGTGACTCAATACGGATCTATGCAACTGAACTACAATGACTCATTGTGGATATCTGCAACTGAACCACACTGACTCATTATGGATCTCTGCAACTGAACTACAATGACTCATTATGGATCTCTGCAACTGAACTACACTGACTCATTATGGATCTCTGCAACTGAACTACAACGACTCATTATGGATCTCTGCAACTGAACTGCAATGACTCATTATGGATCTCTGCAACTGAACTGCAGCAGTGACTCATTATGAATCTCTGCAACTACAATGACTTATTACGTATCTGAGAAATACAGTTCCAGGAATAACAAACGCCCCTCCCCCCCACTCCCTCTCTCTCCCAACACATCCCCCTTTCCCTGCCAGGGAAACAAATAAAACACAGAAAAATCATAAACAGTATCCCAGAAAAAAAAAAAAAAATCCTGCACTCGTCATTTCCGAACGGAATTGACAAACGACCTACGGCTCCAAAAAAAAAGATAAAAAAAGTATTGAAATCACTCGCAACTCCACGAAAAGCGCGACTTCTCCCCCAAGGGCGGAAAGAGAATATCTGACGCCAGTTCGGGTGTTTACAGGGCGCCCCAAGCTTCGAAGCGTCGCTTGATAAACGCTTTAAAAATCATTCAGTTTTGCTGTAGAGAGAGAGAGAGAGAGAGAGAGAGAGAGAGAGAGAAAATGAGCCAGTCAAAACAGCAGCAAGGAGCCGTAATTGGAGAAACAATGACGGTCGTTTATTCCCTAACGAGGGCGTAACGAAGACAAATTACTACGGGAGTAGTTAGAAGGCAATTAGCGTGTCCGAGCGAAAAAGAGAGTGTAACAAAAAACTCGTTGCTGTTAACGACTTAACAGGAAGCCCTTTTGCTGTTGGACTTTCCCCCTCCCCCACCCCACCCCCCTATAAGCCCCCTTTGACGATTATTGCAAAAATGACCTGGGGCTTGATTGCCAACGTAGTGTTTCTCCGCTGATTTTTTATGAGGGCCGGGATTGCCAAAACGGAAAATTTCCTGCATTTTTTTTCAGCACTTTTCATTCGGCCAGAGATATATAACTTTAGTGAATGGAGCGTGTAAGCGTGCGTAAATTCGGAGTATGATTAGCTAGGCATTACGGACACTTTTTGCCATAAAGCTTGCGAAAAACTCATTTGATTTTCTCGAGATATGCTTTAGTGAATGGCGATTTTTAATCGTGCGGAAATTATACTCTTTGAACCTTTATTTGTCGTGAAAGTTTTGAGATTCGTTCTGTTTTAGATTTTCTGGATTATTTAACATCCGCTGATAGAGTAAGTATATCTTAGTTGATAGAGAGGCATACCCTGGCTGGTTTCTGAATGTGAAGAAAATACGTAAGCCAGGACTTGCATTGCCTGGTTACGTCGACAGGGGATGGAATGGAATGGAATATATAGAATTTTGGCCCAAGGCCTAGCGCTGGGACCGATGAGGTCATTCAGCGCTGAAACGGAAACTGATAGTCGAAAGGTTTGAATGGTGTAACAGGAGGAAAACCTCGCAGCTGCACGATGGAACAATTTTTACGCGAGGGTGGAAAGTCAGATGGAAGGAAGAGAAAATGAACGGAGGTATAGTAAAAGGAATGGAAGGGGGTGCAGCTAGGGGCCGAAGGGACGCTGCAAAGAACCACTATATGGGCCATGACTTCAGCTCCACTATCTGTCAAGTACGTCCTTTCCGCTAAACCCCAAAAACCATCCTGTGAAATAGTGCCCTGGCCACAATGGAACGTTCCAAATTATCATCATACTCGAGATATATTTTCAGAAGTCCACCTACAGGACAGTCACCCTCTATTTGTCTTATTCCATAGTTTTAGTTTTCTGTAAATGAAAACTATTGTGCCGGCTTTGTCTGTCCGTCCGCACTTTTGCTGTCCGCCCTCAGATCTTAAAACCTACAAAGGCTAGAGGGCTGCAAATTGGCATGTTGCTCATCCACCTTCCAGTCATGAAACATACCAAATTACAGCCCTCTAGCCTCAGTAGTTTTTTTTCTATTTTATTTAAGGTTAAAGTTAGCCATAATGGTGCTTCTGGCAACGATATAGGGTAGGCCACCACCGGACCGTGGTTAAAGTTTCATGGACCGCGGTTCATACAGCATTATACCGAGACCACCGAAAGACAGATCTATTTTCGGTGGCCTTGATTATACGCTCTAGCGGCTGTACAGAAAACTCGGTTGCGCCGAAGAAACTTCGGCGCATTTTGTTACTTGTTTCCTTTAGCATCTAATTCTTTGACCACGGCATCAGATTGTGAATAGATACGTTTTCAAAGTAATTTCTTTATCTCGCAGCTATTCTTTTATTCAAGTAGTTCGAATGACAATATAAAGCTGTAATGAGGCTTGAGAGACATATATAGGTATTTAGAGAGCATTGAAACGTTCCGGCCTCCATCAAACGTTTCTGATCGAATGGAGTAACCACAGAAAGGAAAATGTTTAGCCACAGGAAAGGAAAATGTTTAGCCACAGGGAAGGAAAATGTTTAGCCACAGGGAAGGAAAATGTTTAGCCACAAGGAAGGAAAATGTTTAGCCACAGGGAAGGAAAATGTTTAGCCACAGGGAAGGAAAATGTTTAACCACAGGGAAGGAAAATGATTAACCACAGGGAAGGAAAATGTTTAGCCACAGAGAAGGAAAACGATTAACCACACGGAAGGAAAATGTTTAACCACAGAGAAGGAAAATGTTTAGCCACAGGGAAGGAAAATGTTTAGCCACAGGGAAGGAAAATGTTTAGCCACAGGGCAGGAAAATGTTTAGCCACAAGGAAGGAAAATTTGTAGCCACAGGGAAGGAAAATGTTTAGCCACAGGGAAGGAAAATTTGGAAAAAATGTTTAGCCACAGGGAAGAAAAATGTTTAGCCACAAGGAAAATGGGGCAAAAATTTTAGCCACAGGAAGGAAAATTTGTAGCCACAGGGAAGGAAAATGTTTAGCCATAGCGAAGGAAAACCTTTCAGATAAGAGGAGCAGCCTGGCAGGATCTGACTGCTCAAAGAATGAACGAAAACTTGTTGATCAGACTTCATTCTGCTCCGGTTAAAAAAGTTCAGGTCAGACCAATAACGACTAGAACCCTATAGGAGGGGGGCGGGGGTTAGCGTCGTCAGTGCACCTCACGCGGTGCACCGTAGGCGTTACTAGAGGTCCCTTGCAGCGTCTCTTCGGCCCCTAGCTGCAACCCCTTGCATTCCTTTTACTGTACCTCCATTCATATTATCTTTCTTCCATCTTGCTATCCAGCCTTTCCTAACAATTATTTTATCGTGCAACTGCGGGGTTTTCCTCCTGTTACACCTTTCAAACCTACCTTCTCTCAATTTCCTTCCCAGCGCCGAATGACCTCATAGGTCCCAGTGCTTGGCCTTTGGCCTAAACTCTCTATATTCCATTCCATCCATTCCAGTTAAGACCAAAAGATAACGTTATCGCCTTATGGAAGTGTTCACGTAAACAAAAAATCACGACTAGAATAAAACATTTCTAAGTTCAATATCCCAAGGATGGGATACTGCTGATTTTACCATAATTATACAATAAAATGCCTTCAATCCTTTAACATATCCGTGAAACATGGCATACTCATTCACTGACAAACCAGCGAGCTGTGTTGCCAATCATTTCTCGTTCACCTTTAACTAATAAACTTTTTTTTTTTTTAATTATCTTTTTTTTGACAGGTCCTACTGATAGCGACGATGACGATGTTGGGCAAAACCGAGGGGTTCATGTTCGGGCGCGGGTATTCCTACACCCGATTCTGCCGGTTCCTTATCAGGAGGCCTCATTTGCTGGCAAGGTAAGATCAGGTCGTGAAGTGAAGTTCGGGTATCAAAACCATAATCAACCTTCTAATATCTAATTCACTATATACCTTAGGAATTTACCCTCTAAAGGAACTGTATGTGATAAGAGAATAGAGAGATCTGAGTACAGAATTTTGTGAAAAGTTTTGAAAGGTGTACCAGGAGGAAAACCTCGCAGTTGCACTATGAAATAACTGTTAGAGAGGGTGGATAGCAAGATGGAAGGAAGAGAATATGAACGGAGGTACAGTAAAAGGAATGAAAGGGATTGCAACATAATTTTTGGGTTGGAATACGGGTGAGTGGATTAAGTCACTGTGATCCATGTTGAAAACCAGGAAGGCCGAGATAAGTGCATTTATTATTTAGCATTAATCTTGGGTATTCAGAACTTAGTGGATTATCACTTATTTGTGATCCATGTATCAAATCCAGGATAGGCCGATATATAATATGCATTTATTATTTACCATTAATCTATATGTATATATTTTATATATGTATATATAATATAATATATATTATATTTATATATATATATTATATATATATATATATATATATATATATATATAATATATATATATATATATATATATATATATATATATATATATATATATATATATATATATATATATATATATATATAAATATATATATAGATTATCAGAACCATCTCAGATAACTGGTTAACAAACAGCAATTGTCAATTTTTAGGAAATTAAGAGAGATGTGATTTAAGAAAATACAGCCAATTACAGAAGGCTGGTGATTCACTTTTGTAAATCGTAATTACCTCAAATTCCTGTCCAATTTCTCTTTTAAACTCTTAGGTCTTGTGGCTGAAAGCAAACTTCGTTTGAGAGTTATTTTTTGTGATCCATTAGTGCAGTGGTTCTTAACCAGGGGTGCTTGCACCCCTAAGGGGTGCGAAGCCGGTTCCTAAGGGGTGTGAGGATGTCTATAAATGCCCATAAATGATTAAAGGAAAATATATTTTTATATACGCATTTTATTTTTTTGGCAAAAAAAAAAAATAATTAATAATAATAAACTAATTATTATTATTTTAGTTTTTTTTATTTCAGCAATTCAGGTGGTGGGAGAACTGACTGCTGATTTGAAAGGGGGTGCATTTATTGAAAAAGGTTAAAGACTACTGCATTAGTTAAAGGGTCAAACGCCATTTTGCTGTTTGAAATCTAACAAGTTATATATATATATATATATATATATATATATATATATATATATATATATATATATATATATATATATAATGTACATACCACTCCAGTGTGAACAAATTGTCAAATTTCAATGCTATTTATATGAAATAATTCAGTACCTATCAGCTATAAACAAAATGTGGCAACTGACTTCAGTACTGTATCGTATGTTAAAAAAGTGCATTTATTAACTAGCAGGCAACTCAAATTTCCACCATGGCTATTATCATTATTATGATTGCTATAATTTCTCTGCTTGTGATCAAGATTATGCAAATATCTACCAATATCATTTCTGATACTTCTCTAAGCTAGCATGACAATACTAATGAATTAATAGTAATTCAACAGTAAAAATAGTTCATTGATATTAAAGATAGTCAGCGTTCTTATTATTTTTTTTCTTAACAGATTACACGGCCTCATGTCGTACTACTACAAGCATTGTTATGGCTCCTATAATTCCTTCCTCGGGAAATAGAAAACGGAAGAAAAACAGAAAACGGGAAACTCTACGGGGACGGAACGCCACAGATCACGATAACCTTTTTAGTATAGTACTACGGTGTTAGCGTCGAGTAAACATGATTAGCGTCGAGTGAAATGGATGAAATAATGTCGATTCACGACTATAGTCGACGTTAAAACTGGCAAAGCTTTGAAAGAGAGAGCAAGAGCGAAGATGGGAGCGGAAACTGTAACAGAATAACAACTAATCTGATGTGAAAGTTTCATTTCTGCAATTTTGTTTATTAAGATTACTTAATTACTACGGTACTTACAGGGATACTACTTAAACAACAACTGGAACAGCAGGAACAGCAACAGGAGCAACAACTTCAAAGCTAGAGGGGTTTGACTATTGTTCTGCGTTACTTTGTACACCAGGTTCAAGGGAATACCAAAAGATTGAGGGGGGGGGGTGTTTAGAATATTAGTCTGGTGATTGGGGACATCTTCTGATAATTATATAAATGTGAAAATGGCACGTTGACAAGTAATGGCAAGTGTCAGTAGACCCCAAAATATGTTATTTCAACATAAATTGCAAGATCAGGCAATCAATTATTACATAATGTATATTTCCAGAGATGACAAAATCAATTGTAGGCTGATCATGTTAGGCATATGGGCTCTAGATTACTAATAATAATAAATAAGAAGAAGAAGAAGAAGAAGAAGAAGAAGAAGAAGAAGAAGAAGAAGAAGAAGAAGAAGAAGAAGAAGAAGAAGAAGAAGAAGAAGACATTAAATAAACAATGTATTACTGCCTATGGTGACAAAATCAAGTGTAGACAGATAACCAAAAATTAAAATTAAGAAGAAGAAGAAGACGGAGAAGACGAAGAAGAAGGAGGAGATGTAGGAGGAGGAGGAGAGGAGGCAGAAGGAGTATCAGATCAGGCAATCAACTACTAAATAAATAATTCAAGCATAGGGTTTTTTTATGAGAAATATGAGCTCTATCTTAATAATACTAATAATGAAGAAGAAGAAGAAGAAGAATCGGGTCTAAGGCCTCGCTCACTGCCCTTTCAGAAAGTTAGAAAGTAACTTAGAAAGTTAGATTAAGTAGTAGAGATGACACTCACTGCCAGATTCCACGCATAGCCCCTACAAGATCTCGCTGGCGAGATCAACTTGTTCCAGTGGAACCGTGGCACTGTGTGTCATTTTGGGCTGGCCCCAGGGTCAAAACAGTTTCGTACAACTGCTATAAAACTGTTTTGAGTTTTTGTATGTTTTGTATTTTGTTGTAAATTTGCACACAAACACGCAGTTTCCTGCTCACGGCTCATTGTGGTGTGGAAGGTAATCAGACTCATGTACAGATGAGAATTCATGCGGTTTTTCCATGACAGTACTTGCTTGATAGATGCAATAGTAAAAGTCTAGGTTGCTTTTTTCATCCAACTTTATTGCTTTTTTTTCAACTTTATTGTTTTTTCATGCCTTTATTGCTTTTCTTCCAACTTTACTGCTTTTCTCCAAGATTGATTTTTTTCGACATTTATTGTTTATTTCCTACTTTATTGCTTTTTTTCAACTTTATTGTTTTATCCCAATTCAATTACTTGTTTCCCCAACTTCATTGATTTTTCCAAAGTTTTACTTCTTTTTTGCAACTTTACAAGCCCTGTGTCTTTCAGTCAACTAGTTTTGAAAGACAATGTTTTATCAATTTGAAAAAACCAGAAATAATTTTGCAAAATACTAATACTTTTACGAAAATGAAAAGCTCGTAAATATGTTACAGAGAAAAGCAATTGTTTATTTACTGTAAATATCAACATGGCGGCCCGTGATTTTACTATACAGTCACCTGAGAGCAATCTAGTTATTTTCTGTATCTACTGATTCCTATAATCATTCTTCTAGGTGCATTTCCATAGTGCTAGAGCAATCTAGTTATTTTTTTATTTCTCTGAATCCTATAATCATTCTTCTAGGTACATTTCCATAGTGCTAGGGCAGTCTAGTTACTTTCTACATCTATGAATCCCATAATCATTCTTCTAGTTACATTTCCATAGTGCTAGAGCAATCTAGTTATTTTCTATGTCCATAAATCCCATAATCATTCTTCTAGGTACATTTCCATAGTGCTAGAGCAATCTAGTTATTTTCTATATCTATGAATCCCATAATCATTCTTCTAGGTATACTTCCATAGTGCTAGAGTAACCAAGTTTTTCTCTGTATCTGTGATTGTTCTAGGTACATTTCCACAGTGCTAGAGCAATCTAGTTATTTTCTGCATCTATGAATCCTATGATTAATCTTCTAGGTACATTTTCCATAGTTCTAGAGCAATCTAGTAATTTTCTATATCCATAAACCCCACAATCATTCTTCTAGGTACATTTCCATAGTTCTAGAGCAATCTAGTTATTTTCTTTATCTATGATCCCAATAATCATTCTTCTAGGTTCATTTCCATTCTGCTAGAGTAACCAAGTTTTTCTCTGTATCTATGATTGTTCTTCTAGGTACATTTCCATAGTGCTAGCGCAATCTAGTTATTTTCTACATCTATGAATCCCATAACCATTCTTCTAGGTACATTTCCATAGTGCTAGTAACCGCTTGCTTGCTTAGTATTACTTTTTTTTATATACCAAAATACCCTTCGATATTAAAAAATACATCATTTTGCTTTTATGTCAATTCACACTCACTGACTGACCTCAGTAGCACTAAGGCCTTATTGCGACCTACTACAATTCTTCGTTTCTTTAGCCTGTATTTCAAATGTTTTCGAGTCCCTTTACGTAATTTTTAGTCTCGTGTATCCAATTTCCTTTTTTTTTTTTTTTTTGTACAAAAATAAAAGCTTGAAGTGTAATTTCGTTTTATTTTTTCTTTCAGTGGTATAAGTGGGGCTTTGGAACTTTCATTTATGCATCAAGATACTATTTTCAGTGGAGAGAGAGAGAGAGAGAGAGAGAGAGAGAGAGAGAGAGAGAGAGAGAGAGAGAGAGAGAGAGAGAGAGAAAGATTGAAAATTGAGAGAGAGATTAGTAAAATGAGGACAAGTAAACAACAAGAGAGAGAGAGACCTGAAAGAAACACGAGATATTAGTATGGGTAAATGTAAAAACAAGGAATAAAATGGACGACGATGGAAAACAAAGAGAGAGAGAGAGAGAGAGAGAGAGAGAGAGAGAGAGAGAGAGAGAGAGAGAGAGCTTTTACGCGAGAGTTTCTTCTTAAAGCATGAAGGAAGAGACTATAACTATATTGGAGATTTCGTTCAGGAATCTGTTGTTCAATATCAACAACATGAATAAATACAACAATAATAATAATAAAATTATTTATTATTATACTACTAAGTAATTTAATATTATAATATAATCATATTATTTAGTATCTATTTTCTGTGTACTACTACTATCAATAACAAAATAATAATAATAATAACAATAATAATAATAATAATAATAATATCATAATAATAATAATAATAATAATAATGATAATAATATCACTGCTGTATTTATCCCATAGTACGTTGTCTAACATTTACAACTGCTACTTTTATTTCAAGTTATTGAAAATCTATTTCTACAAGAAATATATTTGATAAAATATTGCATGATTTAGGTGATTAAAAAGCATTAGTCATATCCTACTGATGACCATTTCAACATAATATTGTACTGTATTATTCCTGGTCCCTTTCTCCTAAAACATGTCTACAAAATGCAGCTAATGTCATAAGGGGCCTACATTATTCCTGCTTCCTTCCTCTAAAAATATCTACAAAATTAGAAAGTCATGGTTGGCCCACTGTACTTACATCTCACGGTCTACACAAATCTATTAGGAATTACAACAGTTGATATAATTTTGGAATTACCCTCGAATGCAACTGTTTTCTGGTTTTATAACAGAGAATTAAAATTAGACACATTCTTCTTAATTCTCGCAATCTACACTATCTGGGAGACTTGGCCAAAGATCTTTATTCAATCGTAATCTACACTATCTGGGAGACTTGGCCAAAGATCTTTATTCGTACTATCTGAAAATGCTTTTTTTTTTTGAAGGAAAATGGCTGCCCAAGAGAAGGGCATACCCTATGCTAATGAGACAAGTTCACTTCAAATTTGGTTTGGGAATAGATTGGAATATAAAATTTAGGCCAAAGTCCAAGCGCTGGGACTTATAAAGAGGTCATTCAGCGCTGAAAAGTGAAATTGAGAGTAAAAAGGTTTGGAAGTTATAACAGGAGGAAAACCTCAAAGCAGTTGCATTATGAAGCAATTGTTAAGAGAGGGTCGAGGAAAGTAAGATGGAAATAGAGAATATGAACGGAGGTACGGTTAAAGGAATGAAAGGGGTCGCAGCAAGGGGCCGAAGGGACGCTGCAAAGAACCTAATGTCTGCATTGCACCGCGTGAGGTGCACTGACGGCACTAACCTTGTCTTGTGGCACTGGTGGTTAATGTAATGCGAATCAAATCAGAGTCAGTGCCACGTCTAGAATATAAGAGTATAGGGATTACCCACGCCTATGGAAAAATATTTAAGATTAACAGTCTACAATACAAAATATGGAAAACTGTCGGAGATGAAGCTATTAAAACGATGTTGAGTTTCGATTTAATCTCTGTCCTGAATTGCATAAACGATCAAGGTTCCTGAATAAAAGTAAATAAAATTTTTCACTGAATAGTGAGATTTTATTTCGCCGGTCGTATTATGGAGTCCACAAAGACCTGACCTATTAATAAACCGCAAACTCGTGATGGTTCTCTATTGCTGACGTCATCTTTTTACTTCAGTAGCACCACAACTTAAAGGACACTTTAAGGTTCTGGCTTTCCGATAAGTAACAAAGTCCGCTAAGTAAGGAAAACCTCGCATATTATAGCCTGCACTTGAATATTTAGTGTATAGATATTTTACAGGTAACAGAATTCCACACAGCTCTTAACCTAAATTGACCTGTATTTTATACACTTAACATTCAATTTAGAAGAGTTGTTTAAAAATGCATGACATCTTAAATGGTGGCCAAGCAGAAAATAATGATAACAGTGTAGCTTGTAAGTACAGAAGTCTAGCATCTTTTACCTTTAACTCTTAAATTTATGTTTCAGATATCTCAAGGGCTTAATCTGCGTACCCTATTCTTCAGCGATATTCTGCTGTCTGACTCAGTTTTCCTCTTTAAAGCTCTATTAGACACCCCCTTTGTATTGTATTGTTGTTATAATGATTAAAATCATCCTTTAGCACCTTTTCCCTTTGGAATCTTTCCTCACCCTGATAAGACTCACACACCCTGGTCAACCACTCAATTTGCATGTTCAAAACTCTATAGACACTCCCGCTATCTTTTGTCGTTATAATGATTGAAGTCACCTCCAGAACCTTCTCTTTGGAGCCTTTCCATCATCCTGATATTACTCACACAACCTGGTCAGCCACTCAATTTTCTTTATAAGAACTCGACTAACATCCCCTCTGTATTGTATTATCGTCAAAATGACTATAATCACCTCGAGTTTCTTTCCCATTTGGAATCTTTCCCTCACCCGGATGTGACTTACACAACCTGGCCAAGAAACTTCTAGGCAGATGAGACCCACAACAGTCTACCAGCAACTAGGAAATTAATTCATTGCTTATGTCAACATATGGATAACCACCTTCTTAGGAAACGTGTCTACATCGTTCCTTCCTCGCCATGGGAACAAACTTAGGAATATGATGTATGAAATCTCTAATTATCTGAAAAATTTATTGTAAAATAATTCGACTTTCAATAATATTTGATCCTTCTGACTACTGGGTCTTATAGATCTTTGTTTTATAAAATATAATTCCACAAATCTAAGTCAGTTATCAACTGTTATTATTGCTTTTGTAATCCTCTAAGAAGGTTAATTACAGAGATAAGTTTGCATTAAGTTATTAACTGGTATTAGTGCGTGTGTAATCATCTAAAGAGCTTAAAGTGCGGATAACTTTGTAATTCCGGACATGATACCTTACGAAATAGTTCCTTTAAAAAATAAAAAAAAAAATTGTGAACTTCAGTGGCATAAAATTTGGGAAAACTGATAGCAATCAATAATAATACGTCGTCTCCTCCAATGAAAAATCTATTACGCCCTAAAACAAATCTCCTTGTACTTTAAATAATCTATTTACATTTTTATCTATTTATATTTATCAATTTGTTACTTTATCTTTGTTTTCTAATAACTGATATCTTCTTTCTGTATTTCCTATTATCGCCTGCAATTTCTTTCAAATGAACACCATATTCTTTGGAAGCTTGAACTTCAAGTCAAATGACTTCTGAATAATAATAATAAAAATAATAATAATAATAATAATAATAATAATAATAATAATAATAATATTCTTGACCTGGGGGTCATTCGTCTGAGCTTCAGTTCAAATAATCTTAGATGTAAGTTTCATTTTCGTATAATGTGAATGTTACGTGATCTCGAGTTATGCATTTGTACAGCAAGCTCACATTTCCCTTCACTTTAAATTACAGCGCTGAAATTTCAGCCAAATTACCTTGCTCGGTCTTTACCCTACACGTCCACTCATTCATGTTCAAATGTAGGCTATGATTGAAGGCATAATTATACCATACCTATTCACACATGCAGGCATAATCTACATTATCGCAAGGAAACTCAACTGCCGCCAAGTGAAATGTGGCAACACCGCTTTAGTACCACTGGATAGCCTATAAAAAATGAGATGGCTACTCACCCTTTCAAAAGGTGGGCCAGTAATCCTGTCACAAACACAAATACACACGCGTGTTCTCTAAGTCTAAACGCGTTTAGCAACCTTATTCGATAAGTAACACTGAAGAAACGAACACTTAAAGAAAACTATCTCAAAACAATCGGCGTGCGCCTGATCTAAGCCCTCTTCATTTCGCCAAGGACCATTAAGTGCTCCTTCATGCTCGGCGCTTATGACGTCACGCTACGTTGCCAAGTCGTCGTTTTAATAGTGACGTTTACATGACACGCACAGACGATAATTTGACTCTTTTACCAGTGAAATTACCAGTTTTGTTAAGATTTTTTTTAGTGTAATTATCAATTTTGATAAGATTTTTCTATACTTATATGATTACTTTATACGTTATTAATTGTTTAAGCGTACGATATCTCACATTACTATTATTATATTATTTAGATGAACCCTGTTCATAAATAAGCCCACCAAAGGGGCCACTGACTTGAAATTCAAGCTTCCAAAGAATATTGAGGTCTTCATTCGAAAGAAATTGCAGATAACAGAAAACACATTAAGAAGAGATTAGTTATTACAAAACAAAGATAAATCACCAAATTAAAATAGATAGATAAAAATATAAATAATAACGAAAACATTCAATACCGAACACCCATCCTGTGTACCTGGTGACACCTGGACTCCGGTAATTTGATATGATACAGTAATGAGAACTGATGTATCGCAAAATACACTAATGTATTTCATAAATTTGATTCTGATTCGTAATGAAATTCGTCAGAAAAGACTAATTAAGGCTAATTACTGCGAACGAAAAAAACACTTTGATGGCAATTCGAGAGTCTGTAGGTTAAGCAGTCATTAGTGGAGTAATTAGGCGTCACGATAAGAGAGGGTCGAGATTTGTCCGAGCCTAGGGACGTTACGTACCATCATGAGGCTCACAGGGAATACGTAGGTGAAAAGAGAAGTCTGAAGCTCAGTTGGGATTATTACAACCCACTAACATACCTTTATCCACGGTGATTATACAGAGGCCGGGCTGGACGACGGCAATGCTTTTAAGGGGGACAGTAAAGTAGGGAATACATAAGTGGGAGGAGAATTCTGAACCTTAGGTTTGTATTATTACAACCCACTTAGGCACTTTCGTTCTGGGTGATTATACAGAGGCCGGGCTAGAAGACGGCAATACATTTAATAGCGGGATTGTACGGCGGGAATACGTGAGTGGGAGGAGAATTCTGAAGCTTAGGTGGCATTATCACAACCCACTGCCGCCTGTATCAGATTCCTGAGGAATATTGTAAGCCTCTATGAATGCTTATAGAATGCAGTTGCAAACTGCATACCACACAAATAGCCAAAGCTTGTGTCTCTAGTATTCACTCGTGGTTATCCATCCAAGCACTGACCAAAGCCAACAGTGGACTACCTTAACCTTAACCTTGTCATTTGAGGATAAAGGTTTGAAAAAACTCCCTCGTTTCAGACAGCTGTTTTTATTTACAAAGCTTCATCATATAGCCCACAACACGCAACTAAATTACAAACACAAAACATGTTATTAATCAGTATCATCATCATCATTATTTAATATATCAGCAGCTATCACAAAAACGATAATCATCATCATCATATATGATCTTCACCTGTCTTTATTCACTGGTATCATTATCATTATCAATTACTGTCATCATTGTATCATACCATCTCCGAATGTTATAGAGAAGAACGCTGCACGCGCCTTGATTCACTTGTAGTATCATTATCATAATCATTATTATTATAATTTTTTCTTTTCCTAAAGAATGCGTCACCTGTCTTGATTCACTTGTAGTATTATTATCATAATCATTCTTTCCTTCCCTATAGAACGTTTCACGTGTAGTATCATAATCATTGTATCATCATCATAATCATTATCATTCTTTCCCTAAAGAACGATTCACGGTCTTGATTCACTTGTACTATCATCATCATAATCATTATCAGTATCATTCTTTCTTTCCCTAAAGAACGCTTCACGTGTAGTATCATAATCATAGTATCATCATCATAATCATTATTATTAGGACTCTTTCTATCCCTAAAAAACGCTTGACTGCCTTAATTCACTCGTATTATCATTATCACAATCATGATTCGCGTGTATCATCATAGTCATAATCATCATCATTCCTCCTTTCCCCGTAAAACCCCTCACGCGTCCTGATTCACCTGTAGCATCATTATCATAATCACAAACACTTGTATCATCATCATCATCATAATTATTATCATCATTTTTCTTCCTCTCCCTGTGATATGTATAAAGACATTCTGGTTTGAAGTCCATTCTCCGAGGGGCTGAAATCAAGGGTAAAAATCCTCCCTCCCTCTGTAATTCCGCGAGCGAAGATTAAGAGAGAGAAACAGA